>NW_021620932.1:4787694-4800559 GCF_004785775.1 Grammomys surdaster
TATATATATATATATATATATATATATATATATATATATATATATATCAACATTTTGAAAGGAAGTAACCAATAGTAACAACTGGACTTTTTATTTGAAATCCTATGGTGCATGAGAGAGGCAATATTGCACTATTGCAAGGTAACTCTATTTATACATATATATATATGTATATAAGGATATATATATATCCTTAGGAAGTTTCCACAGCAGGACTTTACTGCCAGTCAGAGCTCCCTATGTTCCTTCCTGCACTCTGCTTTCCCATTTTTTACACTGTTTGACCCTTCTACATTCATTATCCCCCTTTCTCCTTTCACACTACCTGAACATTTTATTCAGAATCCTACTGGCACTTCAGTTTAAAAGACTATATCTCAAGACGCAATGTTAACACCTACATATGTGAGAGAAGATGGAATGTGTGGATTTGGTCCTTTGTAGACAGGTTACTTTACCATACTTTTTTGATGTAGTGATTAACAGAGTGACACATGAGTCAATATACAGGCACAAAGATATGGGAATACTCAGCTCACATAAAATCTACAAGCTGGGATAGTTTTTGAAAAATCAAAAGTAGGGGGTGTAGGAGAGATATTTAGAAAACAGTGCCCGGTTCAGCTTGTTCCTGGGCAGACACCATGTCCCTGCGGCTCTGACCAGGGCTCTGGCTAGCTAGATGTGCAGGCCCTGGCACCCACAAGATGCCAGCGTGGGGGATGGCTCTGTCAATCTATCATACTGCATCTACAAAGCTCAGCTGTACTCCAGACAATATCATTCACCCTTGCAGTACCAAGTAGAAATGAGACTATTACAGCTTAATGATTATCTAAAGGATTTATATACTTAGAAATGCTCAATCAACAAGATGCCCACACAATTAAAGTTGTTATCCAATATCTAACCTTGTGATAGAAGCTGCTACTCAGGACAGCTTTCGACCCATTGGTGGTTCTCCACCGCTGATAGCCTCCTTTTTCTCCTCCCCTTTCTCTCTTTTCCCCTCCCCTTCCTCTTCCTCTCCCAGCTCCACCCCCTCTTCACCAAGCCTAATCACCAAGCTCTACTGCGAATACAATGTAGCCGACCCGAATAAGTATCCGGCTACAGCAGGGGACTGGATGAAAATCTATTATATGAATATGTGATATCCCAAAGCAATAAAAATAGATCACTAGAAGAACCATTTGCTTCAAATAATAGGAGAATGTACAGCCAGCAATATTTTCAAAAATGAAGTACATTATAAATAAATAAATGAATACATGATGAATGAATAAATGCTATTGTATAGGAAAAAAGGTGTCATGTTTCTTTAAATCTTTACTGCTTTTTTTTAGTAGCTTGCATATATTTTCTCTCATACAATTGTAATTTTAGGAGTAGTTTCTCTCCCTACATAACAATTAGATATGAGGATATTTATTCAGTTGTGTACATAGTTAATTTTAAATGTGATTTATATACTTGTATTTATTCATGGAAACAATGACATTTCTGTATACATGGTTTGTAAGTCAAATGTTTAACTTAGTGTTCTGACCTTGGAATTATGATGATTGTTGGCCTACTTGTATATATACATCTATAAAAATAATTTATATATTTTCAAATTGTATTTTCTACCTTTCTATAATTCTATAAATCTTCATGATGGTTTGTTTCTATTCTAACTAAATTTCAACACAACCTTTGTTATTTGAGAGTTCTACAAATATTTGTAAGCATATTTATGATTTATTTGTCTTTCATATATACATGAAATATCTGGGTATATAATTATAAATATGGCTTATCTTTAAGTTTTTTATACTCTTTTAAAAATCATCTTATCTATAAGATGTATAGCATATTTTGCTGCTTTTATCTTTTTATCAGTCCAACAGTGTCATATGGTATGGATTACCAATCATTATAGGCTGAGCTCTGCTTTGCATAATGTATAAGTTCAAATACTAAAACTAGAATAATTCAAATGTCATGGTCCTATATTAAAATTATATCATTACTGTTGGTCTTAATTAGATTAATGTATTTATATGAAGAAATTTATTCATAAGCAAGTGCTAAGGAAGGTCTCTTATGAACACAAAGATACTCATGATCAAACCACAGAGAGAACCCTCAGAAGAATTTAATCTTCTGGCACTGTGACTTCATACCACTGGTTTTGTATTATTCTATTAAAAAACAGACATAAGAGCAGACAAACTAAGAACCTATGCTTTTAAGCATGTGAAAGAGATAGAAAAAAAGTGAGCAAAAACCCAAGATTTTTCAACAGATTCCATAGTTGGTAGGTTTTACATAAATTAATATACTCAGACATTGCAGTATTTCCCCTCAACAAACATCTGCAGTGTTTAAACTCAAGTTTCCTTTGAAAAGCACTGCTGACTGGGCACTGTTACCTAGTGAATTTCCATGCTGTGAAAAAATACATAAAATACTTACATGATGTTACTGAAGCTATAATAAAGGTAAAGCTTATTCATAATATTGTATTTTTAATGTTTTATAGAGGAACAAAACTGATATAATGAATATCTATCTATCACCTATTATATATGATATGTATTATATGTATATATGCATGTATTTGTAAATATATGAGACTTTTTATAATGGCTTACATATGATACACCAGCTACTCTATCTATCAACAGAATGTCTCAGAAGATAGTAATTGTTAGTCCTAGAAACTGATATTTTTGCCGATCTTCAATATATTCTAAACCCTGAGGAAGTAGACCCTAATGTCTATGAAGGAATGGACTTCACTTGAGGGCAAGCCAACAAAGAGCAAAAGCTTTTTTTTTTTTTTTCTGTTTCTTTTAAATAAGATACGGCCAATACTAAATGTGGATCTGTGTACAACAAAAGACTCAGTATAAAGCTAGTCTTGCAACTTTAACTGATTGTGAATTAATATAATTTCTTTACAGGATTACCTATAATTAATTCCAGTTTCAGTCAAGGTGACAGCCAAAAATAGCCATCAAAAATGCACATATCTTATTTAAAAGGCTACATAAACAGCAATTAACTTCTCACATGGAAAAAGCTTACTAGAATGTCTAAATAAGAAAGCAGTTACATTGTATCCTGTGTAAATAGTCTTGCTCTTGTATAAACATTTTTATTTTTATTTTCTTTATATATTTTTATTGAAGTGTAATTAACTCACTCTCCCAATTCTCTTTTCTCCCTCCAAACCCTCCCAAGTCTTGTCCCTCAAGTTTCTTCCAAATCCCCCTGTTACTCTAAAATTGATAGCCTCTTTTTAAAATTATGTTTGTTATATAAATATGTCAACTGAAACCACTCTTGTTATTTTATGTATACATAAGTTTACTGTTGGGGCCTTTGAACTGGACCTCCAGTTAGGGGCTTATCCCTGTGAAAGGCCTCTTTCCTCTCTCAACAGCCATCAGTTACTTGTAGGTACTTGACCGAGAGTATGATTCCATGTGACGGTTTTCCTTTTCCATTATCATTTCTATCTATATGTCCACTGTTTGGATCTTGCTTGTGCATTATTTTCATTCATGTTAGTCAGTGACTACTCACATGCTAATATCTCTTTTAAATTTTTATTTACTTACGTTCCAGTCATTGTTCCCCTCAGCAGACTCCCATAATTGTGAACATCTTCAGTAATATTCATTGTAATAGTTAACACAGCAAAGTCTAGAGAACAGAGTAGACTCAGAAACTACGTATACATTCTTCCTACCAAGCAAATTAAAAGCTAGACAATCAATCTGGGTACCATTTTCCATGGAGTATGATCATAATACTCAGGACAAACACTGAGTTTTTTTATTTCATTAACTTTTATTTTCCTCAGACAGAGTCTAAAAGAACATCTACTTCCATATTGACTTATTGAAGCTGCATGTCATTGTTGCTACACAAGTGTTCATCAAACTTTACAGTTACTTAAGGTGGCTACTCTCTATAGTATTATCATGCTAATCTATTAATAATTTTATCTTCATATTAAAATAATATTATTCCTTCTATAGTTACTTTAAACCCTTTTATGTCTGCTGTTATATTTATTAAAGAAATCACTTTATCATAGCTCACTGTCATGACTTCCTTGCAATTTCAGATTGCACAGATTTCTGAAATAATTCACATGAATATTCAAACAAACTATATTGGGTTACTGTAAAAATATAAGTTTTATTTTTTCAGTCATCATTTATAGAATGGATAAAAAGCAAAAGCATCCCGTCTTTCAAATAATACAACTTATATGAAATTTCAAAATTGAATTTCTAAAAATTACACTATTTTTCTCAAGAAATATCTCCAGTATTCTTTACATTTGCATGTAAAAGTCTTTACAGAGACAGATACAGAGAACCTGCCTACATGCTCCACATAGTACAGGGTTACCCAATAGGCATTGGTGAACAAGAGTTGAATTCCATTTTCTTTAATTATGTTTTTATAAGATTAGAGCAAAAAATTGATTCTATATGACTGATTTTATTCTTCTTAGCATACAATACTATGACACTGATAAATTACCATTTTAGCCAACAATAAGAGTGTTTTTTTCAAAATAAAAGTAACAAATTCGTTAATGTTTCCAATCATTTATTCCAAAATGACTGTCCTTTTTAAATCATTTTTAAGGATTCTGTTCATAGCTTTAAGGCCAGATAACAATCATTAGCATTTATTGACCTTTTGCAGTAGTAATTTAATCTTTGGGGGAACAAAGTTGATTAATCACAGCTTGACATATTGAAATTTGGCATAATTCTTCCTGAAAGTGCTTATAGGGCAACAAGTTCTAGGGCATTTAGTGTAATAACTAAGCACACATTGCAAGTAAATGGATTTAGAAAAGTTCGAAAGAAATTAAGAACATTCCTAGATTCAATATTGAAACTTTTTTGAGCACGTCGTTAGAGATAATATATATTTATTTCTACTGCAATCAGAAATAATAGACAGAAACCTTTGAATTGAAGAAAAGATAAATGTAAAGTAAGGATGGAAACTCAAAGGACTGTGTGTCATTCAGTGTGAGACATTATAAAGTATGAGAGATGTTCTCTTTAGCTTACTTATGCCATTACGTGAAGAAATTGTAACAGTAAAAAGTGTCATTTCCAGGTTCTTAGAAAATTAATCAATGGAATATGATAAATTTTAATTTGGATTTGATGCAAATGGAAAGGACAGATCTTGATATTTGTTTGTGGATTAGACCAGAAACTGTAAGATTCTGACACTTTGTCAATTCAACAAAATCCTGAAATGACAGTGTTCAATGTGTTTACTGTGACAAAATTATGTATCCCATGTAATGCATAAGCAAAAATTTGTTTCACCTATCTTTGAAGGGCGAACAGTCTAAAATCCAGGAGACTGCTTAGGGACAGGACGTGTTATGTACGACAAAGAAGCAAGCTTAAAAGGATCCCACTTTAGTCGTTCCATATTTTTTGATTCACTAATTTCACTGATATAAAGTCGATACTTATGACTGTGATTGTATTATCTTCTAATGACCACACTTCTTTATATTACATTATTTGCGATTCAATTCCATTCATTTTGTAGTAGGCACAAGCACCACCAAAAATTTGAAATTCTATTTATTTATTTATTTATTTATTTATTTATTTATTTATTTATTTATTTTTTGAGACAGGGTTTCTCTGTATAGCCCTGGCTGTCCTGGAACTCACTCTGTAGACCAGGCTGGCCTTGAACTCAGAAATCCACCTGCCTCTGCCTCCCAAGTGCTGGAATTAAAGGCGTGTGCCACCACTGCCTGGCACTGAAATTCTTTATATACCATAAACCTAGACCAATCATTAATTCTATATGTTTGTTGCTATGACAAGTAGCAGCTTGCAAAAGCCAATTACACTTTTACAGCTTTAAGAGGTAGAGAATACATTTAGTTGGCAACCACTAAACATTTCAGAAATTAGACACTGCTAAGATTAAATTTTATTTCTTAAGCTTAACTAAAACGAATAGTTGTCTCACTTCTCACTGACAGTCTAACAAAATTATTGTGTCTGAATTTTCTTGATGTAGCAAAACTTATTAATATCGAAATCTGGGGTTCATAACCTGGACATCAAGGTTAGAAAAGACAAATAAACCCTTCATTCCATTTTGTCTGGGATGTTGCCCATTCACTACAGAGTGACATGGCATTTTTTTTGACACCTGTAATTCAATTCGACACACACTCAGTATCACTTGAAAAGAGGAAATCTAAGTGAGGAATTTCCTTGATCAGATTGGCCATGTCTGTGAAGTAATTTCTCAATTACTAATTGATGTGATAGCCCCATCCAATTGCAGACAGTGGTACTTTTAGGAAGAGAGGTCTGAACTGTATAAGAAAGTGTGGTAGTTTGAATAGGAATGTCTCCAATAGATTCATTTAATTTAATGTTTAGCCCATAGAAAATGTACTATTAGAATGGTGTCCTTGTTGGAGTATGCGTGGCCCTGTTGGAAGTGTGTAACTGTGGAGGTAGGATTTGAAGATACTTCCACTATACCCAGCAGAGTACACAATGTATCACACAGTCCCCTTCTGCTGCCTGTAGTTCAAGGTGTAGAACTCCCAGCCTCACCCAGCACTATGTCTGCCTGGAGCTATGTTTCCCACCATGATGATAATGGGCCAAACCTCTGAAAGTATAAACCAGCCCCAATTAAGTGCTGTCTTTCATAAGAGTTGCCATGGTCGTAATGTCTCTTCATATCAGGGGATCAGTGGAAACCCTAATTAAGACAGAAAGTTAGCTGGTCATGTTAGAAAAGCAAGCCAGCAAGCTGCTTTCTATTTCAAGTTCCTGCCTTGAATTCTTGCCATGAGTACCCTGATGCTAGAATCAAAAAAAAAAAATACAATTTACCAAACACTTTATCTCAAGTTACTTTTGATCATAGACTTTATCAAAACAACAGAAAACAAATTAGAATTCCAGAGGAAAGAACCCTACAATAAATCTTTATAGTAAAGTTATATCTTAACGGGTAGATTATGGCTTATAATAATCTTACTTTTCTGGGGTTTACCTATCTTGAATTTCTGTTATCCTTGCTCAACTTCAGTCTGAAAATACTACGTGGAAATTTCCACAAGCAAACAACTTGTAAAACAAATTTAATAAAATGCTTCTAAATAGTGTGATGGTATCTCTTACTTACTGTTGCAACTGGCCTTGATGTATCCATGATGTATTAAATATTTTCCTAATGTCTCTTAGTTGACAATTAAGTATCAGGCAATTCACTCTAAGAGTACAGTGCTTCTAGGCTTCAGTGCCCAGTTTTATGTGATTATTAATCAGAAACTTGGGTGTGGAAATAATATACTGAGAGCTATTCTGTGAGGACACTTAGGTGGACTTGAGTGACGGTCCAAGCACACAGTACAGATGATACTAACAATCTCCTCCTACCTAGCATGTGAAACACCTATATGCACTTTTGCCGTTGCAGTTGTGTAATTTTTGAAATTGTATGTTAATTACATTTCTCTCTCTGCCAAACCCTTCTGTGTGTCCTTCCTTCTTCTCCTTCAAACACACAGCCTCTTTTGTCACCAAACATTATTGTATGTATATATAATTGCATATAATATATGTTTCCAAATCTAAACTGAGACCATTTAACGTGATTTGTACATACATTTTCAGGGCAGGCTATTTGTCCCTGATCAAGAAATTGATGTGCTCTTCCCTAGAGAGGAGCAACTTTTACTATTATCATTTTATTAGTTTACAATTCTAAAGGTATTTCCTTTTCTGGTTTCCACTCCACAAGCCCCCCTATCATATCCCCCCTTCCCTTTGCTTCTATGAGCGTGCTCGGGCGGACTGTCTTTTCTGCTCCTCACTTTTTTAAACTGCTTGTAACTGTTTGTGTAAGGTTGAGATCTCGTGGGCCTTTTCTGTGGCTTTTAACATATTCATTGATATTGCCCTTGTTAAGATTAGGTTTTGGTGGCCTTGTAATTTCTCATATTACTAGAAGATACAGTCTCACAGAATCTCTTCATTTAATGTCCTCAGCTAAAGCATCCTCAGCCCCCATTTCTCATTTTGTCCATTTTTTCATGGGTTCCAAACATCAAACCCTTTGACCAAGGATCTGTTGGAACAATATACATATAATGCCACATAATATTTTCTTTACTTTCAAAGGCAAAAAAAAACCAGTTTGTAAAAATGTATATAAAACTAGTAAAAGAAATATAGTTTTATATTCAACTCCCTACCCAAATGAGTTTCAGAGAATTTGAAAAGTTTCAAGAACTTTTGTGTCCTGATTTATGGAACTGAGAGTAAATTATTCTGATTACATGAGGAGTAGATAGAAAACTGTCCAAATTTGTAATGATGAATGCTTTAATACTTTAAATTTTTTATATAATAAATAAGACAAACTCCAAATCATGAGAAGACATCATTTATTTTTAATGTTATATGTTATCTATAACTATCACTTATTCATGTGTCCAGTGAGCAAAGTTATTTAATTCACAGTAGCTTTGACAGATCGCCATTCTACTGTCTGAAAACATCAAAATTCTGGCTGTGCTCATATATATTTTCAACCATAGTATCCACAACACAGAGACCAAAGGATTGTGGTGAGTTTTTGGCTAATCTGGAATATATATGCTATATCTGTGTTATATACAAAATATCTCAGATAGAGACACAGGTTTGGGGAAGAAAACACTATAAGTGGTTGCTTTCTGTAGGGCAGAAAACAGCTTTTAAAATTTTTAGCTGAACTGAGAGATCCTTAATTTTTCAAAGACAGATGATGTAAAATGTATAGCTGCCATAATTATGTATTAGAAACATAGTGACAATTGATAAAATAAATCATAACTGAGTGGTTGAATTCCTGGGATATTATTGATCAGTTATTGGTGACCCAAGAACAAAAAAACACTGGTCTGCTAACTAACAGCATTTGTTTGCATGATCAAAATGAAAAATAAATCTAGGGGCCAGAAAAATGGCTCAAAAGATAACAGCACTGCTCTTCCAGAGGTTTTAGGTTCAAACTCTGCAACTCCAGTTCTAGAGGAAAAAGCATTCTCTTAGATACGCAAGGAAAATAGACACAGATAATTAATTAGATAATTAAAATAATAGAATGAATCTATATCTAACTAAAAGTAAAATAGAAAATAAGGGGAAATGATTCAATCAGTTAACTGATTCCTATACAAGAGAATCTGAATTCAAATTCCCAGCATATAAAATCAAAGTGTAGCAGTGGACTTCTATATCTTAGCACAAGTGAAGGAATAAACAAGTAGACTCCTGGAGTTCACTGGCAAGCAAAACTAACTGGCTGAGTTCCTATTTCAGGAAGAGAGCTCGTGATTGAGTGAAAGCCTATTGAAGAAGACATCAAAATTGCCCTTTGACTTCTATAGTCACACACATAAAAAGTGAACAGAAACTGACATGATGTGTACACATCCATACGAATATAAGAACATGTCACAAGTACAAGCTTTTTGCAATAATTCATTTATTTTTATTCACTTAAATCACAGACCTCTTTTCCTTTCCACACAGTCCGACCCTTACAAATCTCTTCCCAATTTCTCCCTCCTCTACTCCTCTGAGAAGTGGGAGCACCACTTAAGTATCACCGAACTCTGGGAGATCTGGTCCTAGCAGGAATAAGTGCATCCTCTAGTAAGAGGACAAACAAGGCAGTCCAGGTAAGCAAAGGGAATTAAATGTCGGGGAACAGAGACAGAGGCAGAAACAAAGACAGAGACAGCCCCTACTCCACTTTTTAGAGAGCCAACATGAAGTTTAAGCTGCACATTTGCTACAAATGTGTAGGGTTTAGGTCCGATGCATGCTTCCTGGTAGGTGGCCTATGGACCAAGGTTAGTTGACTCTGTAGATCTCCCTGTGGTGACATTGTCGCCTATGGCTTATTCAGTTCAATCCCTTACTATTCCAGAAAACTCGGTAGCCCTTCCTGATGTTTAACTATGGGCCTCGGCATCTGCCTATATCTGCTGCTGGATGAAGCCTTTCAGAAAACAGTTATGCTAGATTCCTGTCTCCAAGCATAACAGAGTATCACTAATAGGGTCAAGAGTCAATAATGGAGAAAAGAAAACAACTTCAACAAATGTTTCTAGTCTAACATAATGTCTGGATGTAAAAGATGCAAATAGATCCATATTTATAACTGCACAAAACTCAAGTTCAAGTAGACCAAAGACCTCAACTGAATATAATAGATGAGAAAGTGGGGAGTAGTCGTGAATGCATTGGTACAGGAGGTAAATTTCCAAACTGAACACCAGTGGCTTAAGGTCTAAGATCAACCACTGATGAATCAGACATCATGAAAATGTAAGTCTTCTGTAAGCACAGAGTAAATAAGAAAAAAAAAGCAGCCTTGAGATTGGAAAAGTTCTTCACCACCCCTTCATCTGACAGAGGGCTAGTATCCAATTATATAAAGAACTCAAGAAAGTAGACAAACCAAATAATAGAATTTAAAAATGGAGTACAGAGATAAACAGAGAATTCTCAACAGAGGAATCTCAAATGGCCAGGAAGCACTTAAAGAAATGTTAAATGCCCTTAGATATCAGGGAAATGCAAATCAAAACAATCCTGAGATTCAATCTTATACAGACCAGAATAAGTAAGATCAAAAACTCAAGTCATAGCACATGTTAGAGAGGATGTGGAGAAAGGGGAAATCTCCTCCGTTGCTGGTGAGAGTGCAAATGTTACAACCATTTTGGATATCAATTTGGTTGTTTCTCAGAAAACTGGGAATAGTTATACCTCATGACCCAGCTGTGTCATTCTTGGGCATACACCGAAAAGATGACACACTATACCATAGCAACACTTGCTCAACTGTGCTCACAGAAGCTTTATTCATAATAGCCAGAAACTGAAAACATCCTAGATATTCCTCAATTGAAGAATGGATAAAGAAAATGTGCTACATCTACACAATGGAATACAATTCCACTATTAAAAACAAAGATATCATGAATTTTGAAGGCAAATGGATAGAATTTGAGAGTATCATCCTAAGTGAGTTAACCCATACCTAAAAGAACATGTATGGTATGTACTCACATTTATAAGTGGATATTAGCCATAAAATACAGGATGCTCATGCATCTGGTTACAGAACCAAAGAAGCTAAACAAGAAGGAATGCCCAAGTAAGGATGCTTGAATCTCACTTAGAAAAGGGAATAAAATTGTCATAGGAGGCAAATGGAGACAGGGAATTGGGTAAGAGAGTGCATGGGGAGGGGAATGGGGACATTCCGTATTGGGAGTAAACAGAGACAGTACAAATGGCCAGATAACCGTCAAAATGAGTGGAAAACTGCACCTGGCTGGTGTGTGATGGTAGAGACCCTCTCAAGGATGTACCAGAGACCTCGGATAGGAAATACTCCAAAGAATCAATGGGATGACATTAGCAGAGACTCAACACAGTCAGGACATGGATCCTGAAGTGGTCACCTACTATAGCAGCAACCCCAGTGGAGCAATATGGACACCAAACAGTCCACAGAGAGAGGTGGGCTGGAGAGGGCTGGGAGTAAGTATGAAAATCAGAGGATGGGGCATCTCTCAGACTAGCTAGAGGTCTGGGATGAAGGAGCATACAGGGAGTCTTTTGGGGTGACTCTAGCTGAGATTCCTACCAGAGAGGGATATAGAGACAAAGGTCGCCACCTCCTGAAGCCAGGCCAGACATCTAGAGGAGAATGAAGAACATCAGTACACCCATTAGAACTTCAACACAAAATTGTGCTTGTCTAAAAGATGTGAAGAAGGAGGATAAAGATGGAACAGAGATTGAGGGAACAGCCAACCAATTACTGACTCAGTTTGAGATCCCTCCCATGTGAAAGAGCCAACACCTGACATATATTTTTTAATATGCGAAGAATGAAGATATCTACGGAACATTAAATACAGCAGTAATTATTTTTAGCTTTGGACAGTCAAAAGAGACTCTAAGCTGCAATATGTCCTTATGACTAAGAAATTTATCATTTGTGGCTTTTACCAATGTTCATGAATGTTTTCTATATTCATCTCTCCAAACAGTGAGTACTTTTCCCAAAACTCATTAGCATATGCATATCTTGTACTTAGCAGACCTCCATAGAATTGACCTTTCTGATCTTGAAATTTAAGGTATTAGAGTAGGATGGGAAAAGTACATTAGCCCAAATAAATATTCTTTAACAAGACTGTCTTATTCTAACAACAAAATTTTTTGTTCGAATGCAAAATGTGGGTAGCTTATCTACAGCTAGCTTGTTTGATTGGTCTATAGAGAACACAGATGTATCAAGAAAATTTGCAGTCAGGAAAATTAATGTATCCCCTGGTATGAAACTATCCATCTGCTACAAGTTCTTTTCTGTATTCTTTAAGGAAAATACCAGATGTGATTTGATTCAATCTACCAGGAAACAGCAATATATCCCCATTTTCCTACGTCTGCATTATATCAATCTCATGTTGAAAGTTCTAATTAATCCACAGGGCCCTTGATGATGTCGCTAGCTCATAATAGAGCATATTGGCCTATGACATTTATAAGTGGGAAAGAACAAGCAGGTTCTCTCAAATATTTGGTATTCCATATGTATTCCGCAGGCTGTGAGTCTAGCTTTATAACAATTCTAGAATCTCCATCTTTAGCAAATTTTCCAAGCAGAATGTATGCATGAGAGAAACAGAGAAAATGAAGAAAATCAAACAGATAATGAAAGAAACAGAGTGGGAGTTTTTAGAGCCAAAGAAACTTTAGTACCATTA
>NW_021620932.1:4800659-4827673 GCF_004785775.1 Grammomys surdaster
TGAGAAGAAGGAACTGGGAGGAGAGAAGACTATGATCAGTATATATAGGTTCTCTCAATCTATATATATATATATATATGATATTAACAAATATCACTATATATATATATATGTTTTGTGTGTGTGTATGTATATATACTGATCATAGTCTTCTCTCCTCCCAGTTCCTTCTTCTCACCTCCAATTTGTTCATCCTCCTCTTCCTTTATCCACAGGGAAGGGAAAGCCTCCCATGGATATCAGCCCACCTTGACATATAAAGTCACAGTAAGCCTAGCTGTCCCAGTGATCCCCTCTGCCAACAATTAACTGCAATTTTCTCTCCCCTTGTTCTCTCCTTTGTCCTCCAGATATTCGATCCCTCCTGTTCCCCTCCCCTTCTCCCACCCAACTTCCTCCCTCCATCCACACCTGTCAGAGATTGGTTCTAAATCTTTGATTCATTCAAGAATCAGCATGTCCAGACTCTGAAGGTACTTGTTTCCAGTTGGTTTTTAAATCTGTCAATAAAGATGTCAATGGCCAATGGCTGGGCACAGAAATGGACAGTTAAAGTTTCAAGAAAGGGACAAAATCACCATAACTTGGGGTAGAAGGATGGGATACCACTGGCCCTTTCCCAATTGGAGCTAAAGTATCACGGGAAGGTCTTAGAAGTGCCCAGCCCTTTGAGGTAGCCAAGGCATTTTAAAACTAAACTAGTGTGTGTGTGTGTGTGTGTGTGTGTGTGTGTGTGTGAAAGGAGAGGGAGGGAGGGAGGGAGGGAGGGAAGGAGGAAGGGGGAGAGAGAGAGAGAGAGAGAGAGAGAGAGAGAGTGTTTCATCCATGGATCCAAAAATTGCTCCTTGGCAAACGGGCATATTTGATCCATTGGAAGCACAAAATTGTGAAGCCAAAACTCACTGCTGTGCACACCCATTGTCTATTTTATTTCCATAACTCAATGAGATTCAGGCATCCTCCTTTAGGTACTCTGAGTTAGACAATTTTTTACAGACCTTGAAAGAAAAGTGCTTCAAACAAAAAATCCTGGGCAGCTAAAGCAATCCTGAATAATAAAAAACCTGGAAGTTCACCATCCCTGACCTCAAGCTTTACTACAGAGCAATAGTAATAAAAGCTGCATGATATTGGCATAAAAACAGTGGATATTAATAAGAAACCACAGGATAACCATACTACAATACACATACTCCCACCCCCCCCCAAAAAATTGTAGTTCCTCACAAAACTAAAAATATGTTTCCTGTAAGAACTAGCTGTACTACAATGCCATTTTTTAATTCAGAGGACTCAAATTCAACATATTACAGACACACTAGCACGTTTAATGCTTATTCCTGTATTGTCACAACAGGAAAATTTTAAAAATTGACAATTGTTAGCACAGTTATCCATGATGAAAAATAATACTTTCAAAGTAAAATTTTAATTAATTCTTTATTCTGTTTACTTCCCAAATGTTACCTCCTCCCAGTCCCTCATACCCCCTCCCTTTTCAGAGTGTGGCCACTGTGGGCATGCCCCTTTCCTTGGGCATCAAATCTCTATAGGATTAGGTACATCATCTCCCACCGAGGCTAGACAAGGCAGTTCTCTGCTACTTATGTGCTAGGGGCCTGAGAACAGCCTCTATATGCTCTTTGGTTGGTGGCTTAGTCTCTGGGAGCTCCCAGGGGTCCAGGTTAGTTGAAATAGTTGATGAGGTTGCCATTCCCTTCAGTTTCTTCAATCTTTCCCCTTCTCTTCCATAGAGGTCTCCAACCTCAGTTCAATGGTTGGCTGTACCTGCATCTATCTCAATCAGCTGCTCCTGGTAGAGCCTCTCAAGGAACAGCTCCTGTCTGGAAGCACAACATAGCATCAGTAATAGTGACAGGGTTTGGTGCTCACCCATGCGATGGATTACAGGTTGGGCCTGCCACAGGTCACCCAATCCTTCCTTCTCTGCTACATTTTCGTCCCTGCATTTCTTTTAGACAGGAACAATTCTTGGTAGAATATTTTGAAGGTGGGTTAGTGTCCCCATCCCACCACTGGGGTCCATGTCTATCTACTAGAGGTGGTCTCTTTGGCTTCCATCGCCCCACTATTGGGACTTTCATCTAAGGTCACCCACATTGATTAATATATCAAATGACATTTTGTTCAGCTATTAAAACAAATACAATTGTGCTATTTGCAGGCAAAATGCATCCAATGGGAGTTTATAATTGTAGGTGAGTTAATTGGGATTCAGAAAGAGAAATATAAATTTCAAACTTCTGGATGTCATATTTAATACAAAGACATAAAATTATGTATACACATATGATATCAAAGTAAATTCAAAACTGAAAAATAAAATGGAAAATGGAATTCATGAAAGAAGGAAGAATAGTCATAGGTAGAGGAAATACATGCAGAGCACATTATATTTACATGTATGTAAATGTTCTTATGAAACTCATTACTATATACAATGAATATATGCAAATAAAATTATTACTCCAAGGAAAACATTGTTTTCAATAAATGAATGCATTTTAATGAAGTGTTAATTTATTCGAACATAAAGTGAGAATAAGCTATGACAGAAACTCATTAAGGATTCTTCAGGGAGGAAAAAGAAACTATACAAAATAACACAGTTTATGTTAAAATTAAAATACATTCAATTTAGAAAGAGCTTGAAAAAAATTACTTGTTTCAGTAGGAAGATCCTCTAAATTAAATGTTCCCATCTAGGGTTTCTTTATTATGACAGTGATTCATAATAAATGCCAGGTAATAAAGTACCTAAAACCTGGACAAAGATCATGGCTGTCTGGTTAACCTATTGTCTCTCAAAGGTGATACAGAATTGTTAGTGTTTCTTAGAAATTTAGACAAAAATAGCTGTCACACAAAGAGAATGTATAAGATTAAAATTTATTTATTCATTTTCATCCCATTAATCTTTTTTCTTAATACATTTTATCTATGCTCCAGTTACTGAACCTTTATGAAGCTTTCTTTAAAAAGTAAGAATATCTGAAAAGATTTTATGGTCATTTTTCTTTTTCTTTTATTTTTGATTTTTATTAGGGTTCTCTAGAGGAACAGACTCATAAATGTATGTATGTATGTATGTATGTATGTATGTATTCATATATATATATATACATGTCTATGTACAAGCATGTATAATATAATATTAATAATATAATAATGATTAATATTGAATAATTATCAATATATTCAAAACAAAAGTTGATATTTTGTGAGACTCAATCAAAACCACTGTCATTGCCATTTACCGTTTTCCTCTTAATGGATTGTTAATTTGTTTTAACCAGAAAGTCTGCATAACAAAGGGTTCTAACCATCCATACTTTAGAACTCTTTCAAATTCTGCTATCACTTACATAATGAATAAAAAAATAAATAATAAATAAATAAATAAATAAAAACAGAAAATTGTGATGCATACTGATATATCTCAAAATTTGTCTCAAAAATTGTCAGTACCACAAAAGCACAACCTGATTACTATTCTTCTCAATAGAAGGTGTAAAGAGGAAAAGTGACACCACTAGAAAGGAACTTTCAGAAACATTGCAAGCTAGTGAGAAAGCTGATTGTATATTTGCAGTCCTAATAAAGATCAGTGAATTGTAAGTGTGAGGGCAGCTTGGGAAACATAGTGAGATGGTCAACCAGAAAAAGTCACAAATTTTTCATGTTGAATATCTAATAGGGTTTTTCTTTTATAATAATATTGGAATTGACAGTTGTTTTCCTTATGCAATATACTTAATAAGGTCTGAATGTAGAAAATAAACTGTTTTATGCATTGCACTTTTGTGGTTCAGTATACTTTCAGACTATTTCACTGTTTATCTTAATATATCAAAAGATACAATATTAGGTAGTGCTGATATTGTGTGGTTTTTGCCAAATGAATAACCTTAAATGCATAACATGTCCATTTCCAATATAATTGCCGGATAACATTGGGAATACAAGCTAGTTTTTCATCTAGTGCTGTGTTTTAAGGCTTTTTACTTAGAGTATTTGGTAATTATATTTTATAAATATATTGTATAGCCAGTATATAAGATGAAATTGGCAATATATAAATAATACGTTTTTGATTTACTTAATATTTTGAAATCGATAAAATTTCTTACATGAAGTATACTGGAATGAATTAACATTCTGTACATTTGAAATATGAAACAATTAGAAAGAACATAGCATCATTTAAAAATAAGTAGTAATATTAAGAAAGAAAAGCTTGGAAGAGTTCTTAAAAGATAGTATATAATTAGGATCCAAGGTGGGGGGTACATTCCCCAGCAGAGCTCAGAATGGTGCTCATCACACAGTCCCAGCAATTTGACAGCCATTTTCACCCTTGTAAATTCAGTGCTTGAAATCAGGAGCTATTTAGTTTCCCATGCTACTGTTTGATTATATGTTTGTCTTTTTTCAGACATAAGCTTCATATTGAGGCTATATTATTATCTATGCTAAATTTATTAAGACCTAGAATTTAAATTAATTTTGTTAAATTGGGAACAATTTGAGCCGTAAAGTATCTCCCACATGCTTAAGTATAATTGCCTATAGAAATTCTAAAGATTATTGATAACTTACTTGATAATTCTATGCTGTCTTGACTGACTATTGCATCATATTTCCCTGTAAAATTTCTATTTATCAATACTTTCTCATAAAATTCTCAAGTATAGACAGCTAAGCACAGCGGATGTATAGATATGTGTGTATACTGGACAGTCATGTGTATTTTAATAATTCAAATTGTTAATTAGGTCATGAATTAACAAAAATTTAAAATTTAAATTAAAGTTATTATCACCTATAATACTATTAGATAGATATATGGATAGCTAAACAGATGGATAGGCCTCACTTTGCCTATGTACTGTTGCATTTATGCATTTAGGGTTAAATACTTAGATTTGGATTAATTATCAAGGTATTTGTTATAGGGAGAAAAATATTCTCCATCTCCCAGTAGCCCCTGATTCCCTGTTGTTCTTCATAAAAAGGTGGGATATTGTTAAATTGCACCCATCCATGCTGGCAGATAAGTTATTGTGGTAGTTACGCAGTTCTTATTATCTACCAATTCATCAGTGGAAGATCTTGTCATACCTACATTATTTTACCATAGACATGCTTGACCTCTGGCTCCTACAATCCTTTTTTATCCTCTTCTATGACAGCCCTTGAGCTGCATTGTACACAGGCTGCATTGTAAGTATGTGAATTATAGTTGGGCACTCCATAGTCACATAGTGTTTGCATTTTGAAGAGTTATGGATCATTTGATGTAAAAGAACTGTCTTGCTTGAAAGCTAATGGGGTTGTTTTAAGAAAAAGAGATAGAATATATTTTAAAACTATATTGATTTAGGAAATGGTAGTAGCAGGTTTTTCTCTAGGTTCTAGAACCTCTTCCACACCACACATGGGTGGAAAAGTTTAAGTCAAGAACCATGAATAACCTCCAACTGACTGGGTCATTTATGTAGCTATTGCAATCAAGATAATAGCAATATTGTTGTGATATCTTATGGACTGGTGATATTTGTCATTTGACGTATACTGGGCTGTGTACCACCATTTAATTATTTTGGCCACTTGCATAGACCTTTCTGATATGATGAGAACTAATCCCTAATGTTCCAGTATAGTTTACCTCAATTCATCCAATTTTTTTCCTGAGTATGTGGCTATCATAAGCAATAAAATCTTGTGCTCCAATTCCAGAAAGTAACCAGGATAGTGACAATAGCATAGACTGTCCACAGAACAACTCAAAGGTAATTTTCTCATTCCTGAGACTAGGAATCTGTTGAATAGTTCAAGACTCACAGGAGAATATTATTACCCTATGAGGTATAATTCCATTTAAAATACAAAAATAAGTATTAATGTTATCCATCTGTCTAGCATTTCCCTTCTGCATTACCCACACTATGGTCCATTTAGATTGCCTCCTCTTTTCCCATTCCCTGCTTCACTGTACCTGTGTCATTTTCAAACCTCTAGAATTTCTTCTGTGCCCACCCCCTGGGTCCCTTTTCTGTTTTCTGCTATATTCTTTGTTTCTATTAACAAGCTGTATACCCAAATCCAACGTTTCATAGCTAAGATCCATAAAAAAGAGAGAATGTGTAATTGTTTGTTTCTCTAGCTATAGGCTACATCATTCAGCATTTTATTTTCTACTTCCATTCTCTTCTTTTTCCTTTTTGAAAATATGACATATTTGTTTTTCTTTATGTCTAAAATGAATTCCCTTGTTATTTTGTAGCACATGTCCATTATCCTTTCACCAGTTTAACGATACCTAGGCAGCCTGTGTCTTTTAGCTCTTATGAACTCAATGACAAAATAAAAAAAGAGATGAAACATGTATCTCTTGATATTTACTGCTTTTTTACATTCACCTTTATAGATTCTTCACATGAATGAGATCAACATTTATTTAATTGTAGCTGAATTATTTTACTGTGTTCATGGATTAAGTCCAACCATTTAGCTAGAGTTGACTTAATTTCACTGTACATTGTTCAGCTATATATCCATCATGTTATCACTTGAATATTACATCATTATATACTAGATTTAAGACAAATCATCAACCCAAGCATCTTTATGTCATCTATTCTTTATGTCTTTATTTTTTTCTAGAACTATAATACCAGAATTTTCAAGCTAGTTTGTTCTCCCTATTGACATTAAGAGTTAGAGAATTATGGATATTTTGGTAGATGTTTTTCAAATCATTTGAAAAACATTAGAAAAAATTCTATCTGGGAACAGAATGAATCACAAAAGCACCATATCTCTAAAGAAATTGCAAAGATTAGTGCCAGTTTGTTCATTGCCAAATAGTCAGCACTAAAACAATACATAAAATAATACTATATGGACTGAACAGTTTATAATTATGAATATATATATATATATATATATGTATTTACTTATGCATATGTGTATGCAATAACAATTAGTAAAAATATAAAGCATGGATTTGAAGAACAACAGTAAAGAATATATTGGAAATATTGGATAGAGTAAAGTTAAATGAAAAGATTTATAATTACTGTACAATTTTATAAATACAAGAAAATAAAGCAATGCAGAAATTATGATTTTCATTCTGTTTTCAATCAAATTCGCATTTGACATTTGTTAAAAACAGGTGAATCTTTTTTTCTTATAAAATATTTTATGCAAACGCCAAAGAATATACATTGTATTAAACAGCTCATGAGGTTCCTCTGATATAGACCACAAGCTGGGACACAAAACAAATCCTCAGTAAATATATAGAAGCTGAATCAACTCTATTGTTCTAATTTCCTTTTTTGTTGTTAGGATGAACACCATGACCAATAGCAAACAAACCTATGTTCCATTATGTTTTCAAACCTAAAAGCAATGACCACATTTCTAGATCTGCCCAAAACACTAAAATAAAATCAAGAAGAGATCAACAGCTTAAATAGACCTTTAAAAAACAAGGAGCTTGAAAAGTAATAAAAAGTCTTCCAACGTAAATATAAAATAAAATAAAATCTCTGGCCCCAATGGATTCTTTTTTTATTTGATATTTTATTTATTTACATTTCAGATGCCATCCTCTTCCCCAACCCATTAATCCCCTATCCCATGCCCCCTCCTCCTTTTTTGCCTTTATACTATTTAAATTACATGCAATTATTAAAGTCAGTTATCGGTTGAGGAATTAGCAATATGATGGATGCAAATAGTCCAGGAACAAGGAAGACAGTAAACTCAGATAATCAAAGAACATACATGACAATAAACAGAGTCCCATGATCACACCTGTGATCACTATTTCTAAGGGCTTATCAGGATGATCAAAATATCTGAGCCAACTTCCCTGTCCTAGCCCAAAGTCATTATCATGCCTAAAACCTAGATCTTTGTTCTAGCTTAAGATTTAGATTTGTGCCTGAAATTACTTCTTTGTACTAGCCTAATGTCAGATTCCTTTCTGCAGTCCATTTCCTTGTCCTTGGCCAACGTCAGAATCCTGCCAGGCAACCCCAAAATCTCTCCACATCTCCCCCTTTTTCTTGCATAAACCAGACTGAGCCTGTCTTAGGTCATTCTGACAAGAAAGCTTTCCTTATCTGTTGTGTAATATGCTTTATCATAAGCAATGCACTTCTGTCTTAGGTTGGTAAGGCTCTGGCAGAATCTTACCCATCCTTGGCTTGTCAGCCTGTTAAATTAATAACTCTGTCTTGGGGTCCTTTATCAGTTTCAAGTCATGTACTTTGGCTACCAGCCAAAACAGGTAAATTTTGCAAGAAGATAGTGAATTAACATGACCCTCTTTATTTGGCATCTTCATCTATAACTATTTTCAGTGAATATTAATTTGCATTCTCTGTACTATCATAGTCTCTAACACAGTGTCACAATTTAGGTTACAGTATTCATAATCTCTATTCCACTCCACAAAATAATACATGGGCCTGTTAAATTAATGATAAGTTTGTTGGAAGGAGAGAGTAAAATGTATCACCTGCTCTGTAGTTATAGATAAGCATATGTATGTCAGAGACTAAGAAATGAATTTTAGTGAAAGTTAGCATCATTCTATCTCAGTGTAATGGATAGGATAGGGTTGCATTGCTTGGGATTGCTAGAGGATTACATATCTCTCTCAAGATGAAAAGTATATTGTTGCCTGTCTTAGTTGAGTTTTACTGCTGTGAACACATACCATGACCAAGGCAACTCTAATAAGGATAACATTTAGTTGAAGCTGCCTTACAGGCACAGAAGTTCAAGGCAACATCCAGGTAGGCATAGTGTAGGAAGAGCTGAGAGTTCTACATCTTCATCTGAAGGCTGCTAGCAGAATACTGGCTTCCAGGCAGCTAGGATGAGGATCTTAATGCCCACACCCACAGTGACACACCTACTCCAAAAAGCACACAACTACTGCAACAGGGCCACAACTTTTAATAATGCCACTCCCTGGGCCAAGCATATACAAATCATTACATTGCTTATGATTCTTTATACATATTGGAAGAAAACACAGGAATCAGTAGACCTTATTTTTTTATTTTTTAAGAATGTGCTAATGCAATACATTAAGCAGTCTGACAGGCTCCTATATTTTTAAGTATCTTAATATAGCAGACTGCAGTTGTTCTAGAAACCTGAGCAAGACGCCCTGTGCTATGGGATTTCTGTTCTCTTATCTATATCTCCACCTTTGTTTGCTTTATACCCTGTTCCTTCTCTCACTATCAGAGTTTCAAGCATTGGAAGAAGGTAATAACTCACGTCCCTTGAATTTTGAGCATGATGGGAGACAGTAGGTATCATTCTCATTACTGTAGTTACTTTGAAGATTATTTCTATCCATTTAAGTAATCATCCTCAATTTCTATAAAAATATAGCATATATCAGATGTAAAAAGTATTTTTAAAATAGTTTATTTTAGTGTGTCAAATATTTTCTAAGTTTAAAAGTAGGATAGATGGGAAATGAAAAATTCTTTTTGAAATAAGGTCATTTTAGACATTTGAAAAGGGACAACCTTTCTTCCCTCCTCCCTCCCTTCCTCCCCCTTCCCTCCGTCCCTCCCTCCTCTCTTTCTTTCTTTCTTTCTTTCTTTCTTTCTTTCTTTCTTTCTTTCTTTCTTTCTCTCTCTCTCTCTCTTTATTTCTTTCTCTTTCTTTTTTCCTTTTTCTTTATTTTTAAATTTTACTTATATTTTTTTATTTAAATTTCAAACACTGCCCACCCCATCAACCCTACCCTATGCCCCCTCCCCTTCTCTTCTGTGAGAGTGGAGATTTCTGGAGCATCCCCCACCTTGATACATCAAGTCTCTGGCACAATTAGGTGCATCTCCTTCCACTGAGGTCAAGCAAGGCAGCCCTGTTGGAGAATTGATTCTACAGTCAGGCCACAACTCTGAGGACAGTCCCTACTCCAGTTGTTGAGTGACCCACATGGCAACTGAGATCCACATCTAGTATTTGTGCCAGGGGGCTCACAGTCTAGGCCATGTATGTTCTTTGGTGATTCAGGCTCTGAAGGCTCCCAGAGCTCCCATGTTGACTCTATTGGTCTTCCTGTAGAGTTCCTGTTCCCTTCAGGAACTTCAGTCTTTTTCCCAATCCTTCCATAAGAGTCCCTGAACTCCCTTTAATGTTTGGCTACACATCTGTATCTGTTTCAGTCAGATGCTGTGTAAAGCCACTCAGGGGACATGTGCTAGGTTCCTATCACACATGTCATTTGGGGACTGGGTTATCTCACTCAGGACATTTTCCAGTTCCATTTATTTTCCTGTAATTTATGATGTCCTTGTTTTAATAGCTGAAAAGTATTCTATTGTGTTAATGAACCACATTTTCTGTATCCATAATTCATTTGAGGGACATCAGGGTTGGTTTAAGTTTCTGGGTATTACAAATAAAGTTGCAGTGAACCTATCGAATCTGGAGCACATGTCCTTGTGGAATGGTGGAGCATCTTTGGGGTATATGACTAGAAATGGTATAGCTGGGTCTTCAGGAAGAACTAATCCCAATTTTCTAAGAAGCCACCAGATTGATTTCCAGAGTGGTAGTACAAGTTTGTAAACCTCATTAAACAGGAAAACAAACAAACAAGCAAACAAACAAAAAACCTTCTGTAAAGCAAGGACACTGTCAAAAGGACAAAATTTCATCCTACAGATTGGGAAGATATTCACTAATCGTACATGTGACAAAGGGCTAATATCTGAAATATATAACGAATTCAAAAAGGTAGACTCTAGCAAACCAAATAACACACTTTTATAATGAGGTACAGAGCAAAACAGAGAATTCTGAATACAGGAATCTCAAATGGCCATGAAGCACTTAAAGAAATGTTCACCATCCTTAGTCATTAGGGAAGTGCAAATCAAAAGGACCCTGAGATTCCACCTTACACCAATCAGAATGACTAAGTTCAAAACTCAATGACAGCACCTGCTGGTGAGGATATGCAGAAAGAGGAAACAACCTCTCTCCCTCTGGAAACACATATTATCCAAAATAGTCATAATTTAAGACATGGAACAAAAAGATTTATAATGAACACAGTTTCTCCTGCACACTTAGGAATGCCTAGACAATGAATTTTGAAAATCTCCTCTTTCACGTTGCCAACTAACAAGAACCTGCTCTGGGCCTGTAACACCTGCACCTGGGTGTTCCAGGATGGTACCTAGCTTCTGGGTCTGCAGTTCTTGCAGCTGATTTGTATAATATGAAAAGATTCAAAACAGCTCCATATAGGTAGATTTCTGGTGAATAAGTTAACAAAGGCATAATATCTGCCTTTTCATGCACACTAGACCTCCTCAGTTGCTCTATTCTACTGATAGATATGGTTCCAATTCTGTCCACATTTAGAGTGTGCTGCCTGAACATAATATGATTCCTCTAAAAAATAAAAAAGGAAAAATAATAAAAAAGGAGAGGGATTAGGAGAGAGGAGTGAAGGGGAGAAGCAGGAAGGCAAGGGAGAAGAAAGTTAAATCCTAAGTATTTTATTTAACTATTTTCTTAATATACATGTTGAAAAATGTGCTATAAATTTAGTTAAATGGTTTTAAAAGTATATTTCCCATTATTAATCAACCTTAACTTTTTAAAATTATTTTTAATTTTATTAAATTCTTAATTTTACCTAAATACTAATTAGCTCCACACAAAATACCTGGTTATAACACTATTCTAATTATGTTAGCACAATTTAGTGTTTTGATATAACTTTATATAACATTATTATATATATATAACATTATTAAAATATTTCTGAGTACTTTATATAAATATGTTGTGATATGCTCATAATGTTCAATGTGTCTTACAATAATTAAAAAGCACTCAGAGGAAAAGTGAATAGCTAAAAATAAGAATATTTGTGCCTGTGTATAACACAGAAGGTATGTCATACCTTCTCTTTTAGTTCCAGCGTTTAGAAAAAGTATACTATAATACTCCATCTTCCTTTATAAACATATACATACATATATATATATATATATATATATATATATATATATATATATATACACACACACATATATATATATATATGCACGTAACACACTCAATCATATGTCCATATATACATAAGTAAAATTTAAATTTAAAAACAAATATATATATATATATATATATATATATATATATATATTCATTCATGAATATATACATTCATTCTTAGAGCAACATAAGAACATTTTTATAAAGTGAAATAAGATAAAAATAAGGTCCACAAATATTTTATTTATTACTCTTATATAGAAAATCTAGATTAAAATATATACTAAATTATTTATGTATAAAATAATATAAAAGTCAAAAGAATGAGAATTAATATATAGAAAAGTATACTTACATAAATTTCATATTATGTCTATTTGACTATCTGAGAGAGTATTACTTGTCCTGTTCCTATCTTGAAAATTTGGCCATAGTGCACAACAAATTCATCCTAATATTTATTTAGTAATAAATGTGTTTTTCTTTGGTCTCTGTTTAAGTGAATTTTGATGTGGTGTAATCTAGGTATCAATTATTTTTCTCCAAATTATATAAGAAAGAAGTACTATTAAAATTTTTTCTTTTATTTTGAAAGTAATACAGCTTTTAAATTATATTTTTGTATGCTTACTAGAACTACTATCTTTGCTACTGGATTTACTGGTGTCTGCATTGTATCACTAAACATTCTGCCACTAAGGATGATGAATGCAGTTCTTTGATGTTGGCAGATACAGAGATTATATTTTTATGTTGTATTTTAATTACCCTTCTCCAGATGTTTCTCTACTTAGTATGAGAGTGAAAGTTAAAAATTTCTCATCATTTACAATTTTAATAAGCTTAACCTGTAAAATTGCATAGCTCTATGGTTTCCTGACAAAGGAATTGGAAGAGTTATTGACTTTGTAATCACATGCTGTTCAACTGTGTGAGACAGTATTTTACTGCATGCGACTTGCCAACTGAAACTCAAGAAATGTTGTCATGTTATTCAAATTTATTTGCTTAGTTGTTATTTGTGTCTATCTCTGTGTACTCATGTGTCCATATGTGTACAATGTATATAGAAGAAGATAGCATTTTTGATTTCATAGCTCATTAGTTAGAGGCAATAATGATCTGTCTGGTTTGGGCACAGGAATCCACAGCCATGGACTCTTCAGAGCAGGAAGGGCTCTTAATTTCTAAGTCCTCTCTCCATTCCCATAAGTTCATAACTTGTATGTAGAATATAAGATGTTTTCAACAAAAGTAAGCTAAAAGCACGAAAAAAATTAGTTAAAATCATCATCATTCAAGTAACAAGTGTGTATGTATGTGTATGTAATCATATGTATATATATTATGTATGTATGTATGTATAAAATGCATGTATGTTGTATATTATTTATTGCCATACATTAACTTTACAAAATAGTAAGTTTCATATATGTATATAATGTAACTTATTCTTCTTAGATTTTCTTTGTGATTATCTTCCTAGTCCATAATAATCTCTCTGTACTTTCAATTCCTGTTTGTTTTAATATTAACAAATGAAACACAATGAGATACTTGATTTTCCAAGAATAGCTGATAATTTTTAACACACTGATCTTCAGTCCTATATATTTTTTTGAAAAAACATGACTTTTTGTATCTTAATGAATGGCTAACATACCACTGCCTATATGTTTTATATTTCATTCACTCACATATCTGTTAAATATTATGATCTGTTTAATTATTATCAGGCTAAGTCAGTCAAATGCCATCATTAACAGTGTCAAATAAACATCAGGATGCAAGCATCAGCATTCTATGCTGTCATGGACTCATTTGGGTTCTTGTTCAGTAGCTGTATCCCTGGATTTATAAGCACATAAATCCTACATTTTAAAGACTCTTACATATTAATTTACATAATGGATGTATTACTTGAAGTTCATACTAAGAGAGGATAAAGTATACGTTTCCCTAAGCAACATTAACACAAGTTGTCCATTGTGTTTACTCACTAAATGATTGGCATTCTGAATGAAGTCATTTCTAATCTAAATACATTTGGATTAGTCCTTCCATTCTGGCTAAAGTAACTGGATAATTGTAAAATTTGTCTATTCACATTTGTATAATTCAGCTTAAAATTTGTCTGTTCAGTTCAAGTGTCTACGTATTCAATTAGTCTTAGTTTTTAATTCAAGAATCTGAGTTCTTCATCCTGTATATCAATTCCCTACCATGAGACTAGGTGGCAAGTTGGTCCAGTTATTGGTTGGCCATTCCCTTAGTCTCTGCTCCATCACCTGTGCTTGCATTTCTTGTTGTCAGGATAAATTTCGGGTTGAAAGTTTTGTGGGTAGGTTGGTGTCCCTAGTGTTCCACTGGGGTTCCTGCCTGGCTACAGAAGGTGGCATCTTCAGGTTCATATTCCCAGTGTAGTAAGTTACAGGTATTCCCATTGTTTCTTGGTCACCTCTCTTATTCCAGATCTCTATTTCATCCTGGAGATGCCCCTCACCTCCTCACCCCTGTGAGTTGCAGATTCCCATTCATTTTCTAGGCTATGAAAGACAATGTGATATTTGTTTGTCCATGCTTGGCTGAAATTTTTTAGCACACTGATTTTCAGTCCTAAAACTCAATAGTGAAAACCAAGACATAGTGAAGGACCAAATCTCAAATATAGCAGTTTAGATCTAATTTGTGCTCTGTGTCAGGCTTCTTGAAATAACCCTTTGTACAACAGTCTGACTCCACAGGCTTAGACAGGTCCTACTGTCCAGTTCTGCTGTCTGCAGTACACAGACCTTGTCTCCCAGGGTAAGATTTTTCTCTACCAACATATAGCTATCCTTATCAGATATTCAACAATCCATGTATTCCTGACATCCTGAGAATTATAGTACATATCAGATTGAACATTCACTATTAACTTTACCTAGGCACTCCTCAGGGATTCTACCCATCCCAAATTTCTAAGCCTAAGGTATTTTCCATGGCCCTTTAAAAACCTATATATATTATCTCTTCAGAATGAGTGTCATTCAGGGAATCTTACGTGTTGCCAACTGTGTCTGTTAACTTGAGGTATACAATTATCTCTCTTAGACAACAGCATTTGTGGGCTGACCCTGAATAAACAGATTGGTATTGTAACAATAAAGTAACATAAGGTTTCACATTAATAATGCAGAACTTTTATTAATAATAACCAAATAGTACAAAAAGATTCAAACAGATTCCTCATAAAACAATATCACATTAATAATGGCTTTGAGAGATTTTAATTCATTCTGAAACTTCACAAGTCAGGACACTTTTTTTCTGAATTTTCCTCAGAATTCTCATTGTCCAATTCCACACAAAAAGCAAAATTCCTGTTGGAACACACAATGGGTTATCCAGCACAAATTTACAAATGCTTCAGTGTTCCTCCCATAAAGAAGTCCAAGCCATAGAAGCTACATTGTTGGGCCTTCATAACAACATGCCTACTTCTCTGGTACCAATTTCTGTAATAGGTTCAGTTTTGATGCAGTAGTCAATACCATGACAAAAGACAACTTTGACAAAAGAACAAGTTTTACAGGGCCCCAGACCTTAGTAGGCCTCCATATAGTTCTTAGAAAGTCTCAAAATGTACTAACCTAATTTTTTGTCTTTTGTAGTTAAGCTTCTGACTAATGTGTTCCTATTAACTGAAGTACGCAAATCAAAAAATGTGTTTGTTTGTTTATTTGTTTTGTTTGTTTGTTTAAAATCTCACCAAGTGAAAGTCTAAGAGCTACCCTTGGATCCCAAGTATCCAGTGTAGTTGCTGCTTGACAAACAAAGAGGTTGTATTGCCTTTTACCCATGTCTGAGCAGTCTTCCCTGTTTAGTATCCCACAATACAGGTTTTATTTTGACAGTAAGGTTACAGTATACTACTGAGAATATTCAGGGCAGGAACTTAAACAGAAACTTGAAGGTGAAACTGGAAAGATACCAACTGCTGAAGATGACTCAATCACAAGTTAACACTTAGCTAGATTTCAGATAAAGAACAGGAGTAACTCCTGAGGATAGTGCAGCACCAAGTGGGTTAGGCTCTACTATGTTGACTAACAGCCAATGCAGTCCCCCACAGGCCAATCTGATCTAGGAAATGCCTCAGTTGAGACTTGTTTGCTCATATAACTGTAGGATATGTTACACTGAAAATTAGGATCAATAAGGACATGTACACAGTCACACTATTCATTTGAAAGTCCTTATCTGTTACCTATCCATATATGCATGCACTCCCCCAAAAAACACACACATAAACAAGACAATGTTCTCAAATCATTTCTATAAATGGAGATTTAAATCTTATTTCAAGGCATGATGAACATTCTTGTGCCTATAAGATGTAAGGTGTATAAAGACACTTGATGCCAAATCCAATAACCAGAATTCCGTCCCTTAGACCAACATTGTGGAATGTGAGAATTGACTCCAATGATTGCAAAATGTAACTAATCTCACAATATAAAATATGTTGCATGAGAAATTAGTAGAGTAAATATTTAAGGAGTTTAATATTTGACAGCTAAGTGGCAATAACATGAATACTTAAATCTTTATCCTTTAGACAAGTCCACATTCTATAATCAACATCCAATTTATGATATAATTTTAATAACGGCCAGGATTACTAAACTTTGTTTTCTACCTTTAGACCTTAAGATCAAGTAACATAACTCTCTTACTTTCAAAGGGAAAGATGCTTCAAAAAGGAAATAGAAACATCATTTATCAAGCTAAATTTAAGTCTATCACTGCTCCAGTTCAGCCTTATCCTTTCTCATTGATAGATATGTTTTATAATTTTTCACATATAACTGTTTTGTGTGCATGTGTTATTTCCCACCATTTCTTTTACATTGGTACTACTTTAAACTACAAAATGTATGAAATCCCTTTTACAATTTCAGGTTGCTTTTCTTGAGAATATGATATAACAATAAATTACATCAATAAGTAAATAAATCTCAAATAATCTTTATTTTCCAAACACTAGAATAATACATGTAAAAATATGTGCATACATAATATACATGCATAATGTACAGTAAACTATGATATATATTTTATACATATATATTACATAAAATTTATGTTGAAGATTTTCTCTCAATTGATTAATTATTATTTCTTTCCTGGAATTTAATTTCTGTATGTCTTAACTAAGTGGAAATCATTTACTTCTATTTTCCTTTTTATTTATTTAATATACTACAATCTTTCTGTTTGCAGGTCAGTAGACAGCATCAGGGAATCAGTTCTTTCCTTTCTTCCTGTGGCTTCAAGGGATTGAACTAAGGTTCAGTCTGACTTGATGGTAGCCAACTTTACCATCTCAATAAATACACTGAACCAAACTAGTAACTATTCAAAAATTTTATGTGCCTAAGAGGTCAAAATGTCTCAGTTATTAAGAGTACCTACTGCTCTTTTGGAAGATTGAAGTTTGATTATTATTCAGTTATTCAATACATATACTTCCATTTCTTGGAGAGGCAAAACCCAGATTTGGCTCTGTATATTGACACATGTCTGTACAAACACCTAGAAAGACCTACATCACGTAAAGAAAAAGAAATTTTAAAACATGGAATCTTATCACTAGGTATGGCTCATTCACTAAACTTATTTTATCTTAATTCTCTACATAAAGATGTTAAATATATTTTTCAACCACATATTTATATTATTGTGTTTTTATTTATGCTAGTATATTTCAGAAATTTTGTATATTCATGTTATGTATTATATTTCTTCCCAGTCTATAGTCTTTGTTGGTGGTTCTGATGGCTACTTAAGTACACGTTCAGTTTGAAGTACATGTTCTGTTTATTATTGGTGAATTATATTTTATTTTAGTCTTGAGGAAGATGTATTCACTATTTGAACACTGCATTTATTTTTAATTCCCTCATGGGTAAGAAACATTTAATATGTATATAGACACAATATGAACTAAGGTAACAATGCATTATGGTTGATTTTGTCATCTGGGCACCAACCTAGACATTTGGAAAAACAGAAGATGAATATAGAAAATGTCTCTATAGGATTGGTCTACAGGAATGTCTGTGAGACATTTTCTTTATTAATATTTTATACATATATTTATTTTTTATACATGTTTAACACATATGGGAGAGTGTAGTACACCTTTGTCTGTTACACCTCTAGATAGGAGGTCCTGTGAGAAGAAAGAAGTCTAGGTAAGCCATCGAGAGTGAACCAGGAAGCATCATTCATCCATGACTTCTATTTCAGTTCCTGCCTCTAGGCTCCTATCTTGAGCTGAAACCCTGATTCCCCCCAGTAACAGAGTGTGACCTGAGAGTTGCAAGATAAAATGAAATCTTTTCTCTCCAACTTGCTTTTGGCATGATCTTTAATTACCACAGCCATAGACATCTAAACTGCATGCAATGTCTTCAAGCTCTGTCTCCATTCAGTTTCAAAGTTATTTTGCAATTATGGATTAACATTTCTTTCTAAGTTATTGCATGGAATGAAATATACATACATATACATTACTATATAAACCTGATGAGTGTATTTATAGAAGTACATGAAATATAACTGTATTTAATCACTAACTATTGGCATTGTGACATGGATTTCCATATAATACAAGTTTTAGAATGATTGTTTTGCTAGCTATACTTCTTTGTAATATATATATATATATATATATATTTGATATATATATATATATCAAATTCTTTGCATTTTATAAATACTAGTATCTTTAAATTCAAGTTAAATTAAGATGAATTTCATATTATACACTTAATTGATCTCATGTAACTGGTCAAGTTTTTTTTTTTTTCCATTCAAGAGAATTAAATCGTTTATTGAGTACACATGATAATGGATGATACACAAGCTTCATTCCCATCTGTTATTTTATCTGATACCGTTATTCAATTTTGATATTGCACAGGGTGTGCCAACAACCATTTTATAACCAAATTGTGACCTTGCTTGGATGACCCTTTCAATGGTGAAACTGTTAAGTTACAACAGTAACTGGCAGTTTAACAACACCAAGGTTTTTGAAGACAATGGCTTCTCCACCCAAGCAATCATAAATAAATTCCAAATGGAACTTGGCATCACCCTGAAGGAATTCTAACTTCACACTGTTGGGGAAGATTACCAAGATGGCTTCAAGAGTAGACTAACTTTACACAGCACATTTAAAAAAAAAAAAAAGACACATTTATTCAGCGTCATGATCAGACTATTACATTTAGCAATCAACAGCATGGGTGAAATAGGTCTACAGTAAAACCTTTTGTTGGAATGCTTTACACTTTCCACAGAACAGAAACTAAAATAACCTGTTATACAATTAGTCACAAATACAGTCCTGGAGTTTTTGCCCACACACATGAGTATTGTCTAAAACATGTCTTCTTTGTAGCAGCTAGGCCCTGCCACCACTGTGCTTGGCTGAGTTCACAAATCTGTTGTAACCTGTAGCTTCCCTGTCACTTCTCTGGCTCTCCTCTCCTGCTAAGCTTTGTTTCCTGGCTATAATTAGAACCTCCTGCCACTGCCATAGCTACTGCTGCTGCTGGAACCTCCATAGCCACCTTGGTTTTGTGGTTTAGCAAAGTACTGGCCTCCACCACCATAAGGGCCAGAGCTCCTGCCTCCAAAGTTCCCTCCCTTCATCGGTCCAAAATTTGAAGACTGATTGTTGTAATTGCCAAAATCATTGTAGCTTCCACCACCTCCAAAATTGCTTCCGTCATTGCCAAATCCATTATAGCCATCCCCACTGCCACCATATCCACCACCACCACGGCTGCCACCAAAGCCACCACGACCACTGAAGTTCCCTCCTCGACCAAAATTGTCATTGCCACCAAAACCACCTCCACGACCACCACCAAAGTTTCCAGAACCACTTCGACCTCTCTGGCTGGATGAAGCACTAGCCATCTCTTGCTTTGACAGAGCTTTTCTTACTTCACAGTTGTGGCCATTCACAGTATGGTATTTCTGAATAACAATCTTATCCACAGAGTCATGGTCATCAAAGGTGACAAAAGCAAAGCCTCTCTTTTTCCCACTGCCTCTGTCAGTCATAATTTCTATCACTTCAATTTTCCCATACTGCTCAAAATAATCTCGTAGGTGATGTTCTTCAGTGTCTTCTTTAATACCACCAACAAAGATCTTTTTCACAGTTAAGTGGGCACCTGGTCTCTGAGAATCTTCTCTTGACACAGCCCTCTTAGGTTCCACGACTCTTCCATCCACCTTGTGTGGTCTTGCATTCATGGCAGCATCCACTTCTTCCACAGTGGCGTATGTGACAAACCCAAAGCCCCTGGATCTCTTGGTGTTTGGATCTCTCATTACCACACAGTCGGTTAGTGTTCCCCATTGCTCAAAATGGCTCCTCAGACTCTCATCAGTTGTTTCAAAGCTCAGCCCTCCGATGAAGAGCTTCCGCAGCTGTTCCGGCTCCTTGGGAGACTCTGACTTGGACATGATGGCAGGATGATCAGAGCCTTCAGCGATGCTTCCTCCTCAGCGTCAAAGAGCAGAAAGACTGGTCAAGTTTTTAAGACTATGTCTCCTTCTACTTATAATGCTAGTGTTGACTTTTTATTAAAAACAAAAACAAAAACAAAAAACAGAATGCCAACAAATGTCCTTAAAAAAACTGAACCTTAAATTGAGTGATTTTTTTGTATTTGATAACAAGAGGGTTGGGAAACCAAATGTGGAGTTTGGAGATAATGGCATCACTAAAATTATTTTTAAAGGATATTGGTCAAAAGTTAATTTGAAAGCAAACATGTAATAAAACTTAGGTGTTTTTTTTTGCCGTGTTTTTGTTTCATCACAAGAATTCATTGTCGCCTTAGATCTGAACACACATCATGGAGACTTCCCTGTATACACCATTAAGCTACTCACATCAACAAAAATTACCTGAAGCCCACGGCTCTGATTGTATCTGTGGTGTCTAATGAAGTAAAGTAGTGTCATCATACATGATAGTTTGCTCCTCTTAATAGAAGCTAAATAAATTACATAAAACAAAGCCAAAATATGTATCAAATTAATCATCTCTATTATATTTTGATAGAATATTTTCAGTGTAAAACTTAATGTTTGATTGATTTGAGTTTCATATAATATTTACTGTATGAATTTTGGCTTGTAACTAGAACAGAATGTGGATTGGTGCCTAAAATATCCTACAAGTACTTCTGGCAGGTTATACTACATGTTCATGTGAAGAAGCATCCTCAGGACAGACAAGTATAAATAAAATATATCTTAGAAATATTGATGATGAAACATTGATGATATTCTACATTCTGAGGTAAAAATTATTTAACTAGTATTTAATTCTTTATTTAAAAAAATAAATTTAGAATGTCATATGTTTGCTTAGATAAATATGGCAATTGTTTCTCATTGCTTTGTATCAATATTTTTATAATTAGAAAATAAAATTATGTATGTGTGTATATCTATGTATAACTGAGCACATGAAGTGATTGTAGAGGCCATAGAATGGGTATTGTATCCCTTGGAGTTGAGACCTCAGGCAATTGTGTGTTGCTTGACCTCCATGCTGTGACCTAAACTTGGATCCTCTGTAAAATCATAATGTATGTTTTTAACCACTGAGGAGTCTTTCTAGCCTCAGATGAAGGTCTGTCCAGCTGAGAATTGGTAATTCCTGTGCCTCCACCTTTAGTATGTGACACACCTCTTTACCAGCATCACTCTTCTTGCTAACTTTCCATTAAAGAAAGTGTGAAAACTGCAATAGTACAAAAACTCCTGCTAACAGCATGGACAATATGGAAAGGCACATTAGAAATAGAACAGTGAAAGATGAATCAGACCAAGAGAGTGCTAAGATGTTAACCACTCTTGCTAGAAAGAAGTATGATTGTTCATTTACTACTAATAGCATGGTAGAAGAAAAGAAAGGAATCGCCAATTTGTCAACATCGACATACAAGCTGAGTTCTCTCTCTCTCTCTCTCTCTCTCTCTCTCTCTCTCTCTCTCTCTGTGTGTGTGTGTGTGTGTGTGTGTGTCTTTTCTCTCTGACTGCTTCTGTCTGTCTGTCTGTCTGTCTGTCTGTCTGTCTGTTTGTTCCTCCTCCTCTTCCCTCCTTTCTTCTCCCTCTACCTCTTCCTTTTTCTCTTATAATAAATAATCATTTTAAATGATTGACTAAATCTGCAGATATGTTATCCATATTAATCATTGCCCTTAAAGAATTGAGAAACATAATTTTAATAGGACATGTACATACCAGGTGCTTCTCTGAAGTCTCTACAGGCACAGTGGAAGAAGGATGTGTAGGATTGTAAAATCTAGGTTTAATAAATGAATACATGGAACGAATAATCTCTGAATAAACCAGAATAATTGAATAGTTGCCTATATGAATTTACAGCAGTTGTGGCAGCTTGTACAGAACATACCAAGTTTAGACATGACACACTTTCACCATTAAGAGAGGGGCATGGGCATATAGGACTAACTTTCAGAAGTGCTATTTATTATTAATTACTGTCTGGAGGAGAAGAATGAGTTTTGGGTTTTGTAATTTAAGAATTTGGATCAGGGTAAATCAAACATGTTCCAATGATAGGGAGCACATTCAAGATTATACAGGAAGCACAAACTGGACTTCATAGGTTTAAAAAGTAATAAAGATGATTATAAAGTTGGGTGAGGAGAAGAACAGAATAAATCTTGGGGATTTGGAAAGTAAGGTGAAATTATTAAAACACATTGCATGTAAAAGTCGAAAATTCAGTGATGAAAAATACTTGTTGTGTGGTTACATTTTAAGTGTGTGTCTGCAGCTGTGCCCATGTCATGGAGTCATTACTCTGTTTTCTGTTTCGTTTTGTTTTTTTCCAAAGGGGAGGGGATTTATTCAGGAGATAAGGAAGAGGAGAGAGAGAGCAGAGAGGTAGAGGAGTAGAGGCCAGCCATGACCACCTGGGGAGAGGGGGAAGGGAAGGGAGGAAGGGCAAGGAGAAGCTAGAGGCAAGAGAGTAAGAGAGTAAGAGCCATTACTGTGTTGTGTTTTTTTTTTTCTCTTTTCTTTTTTTTCTTTTTTCCCGGTAATCACAGTTGCTGGTACTAAAGGTGGCAAGCTGGCAAGCAAAAGCAGCAAGGCCTGCAGAATGAAAGCCATCTGCTTCACACCCAGCAATATGCAGTTCTTTAGGACTGTTGATTAAACACATTGATTTAACTTTCGTTTGAGAATAATTTTCCAATTAGCAATATCGGTTGATGATATATTCATTATCAATGAAATGGTGCATTTATTTTAGCTATCTATTATCTTTGGGCTAATATCAGTTAATTTCTTCTTACATTTCTAGATTTACAGAATGTTTTATACTATTTTCACACCAACTGTGTGATCTATAATCTATAATTCATCTTACATTTTAACTCATCTCACATAAAATATTAACTGTGATCCACTAGAGTAGATTTTGTGACATAATCTTGGACTTGAGAGATACTTAACAATTATCTTCATAATTTTTTTTGTAATTCTATCATTACTTCATCAAAAATAAAAGTTTAAAATATACTCCTATCAAACTAATCAGCTTAGTGTAAGGAAGATTGATGTCTTATATTGAAATATGTCTTTCAAAAATCCCACTCTCCATAACCAATAAATAAGACACAGTCTGGAAACTTACAACTTCTTCTTTAAAAATGGTTTAAATAAGTTCATTTACAATCACAGGTCAAAGACTAGCATGAGTGGCTGATATATAACTTATAACCAGAGGGTAGCTGAAGAACTCATTTTCTTCTCCCATATATAATTTACAAGAGTAACAAGTGAATAGCAGAACTGGAATTTGAAGAATTTTTCTTTTACTCCATTTCTCTTTATTTTGCCCAAAGCAAAGGTAATTAATTATGAAAAAATAATATGGGATCAGAAGCAATTAAAATAGTATAAATTTTCCTTAATTAAGTCTCTCAACTTGGCACTTTATCATTTTGATACTTTTTTTTTTCAGATAGAGCTGAAGAAACTGTCATCTTTTCCCAGAAAGTATTTATTAGCTTTATCTGTGTTTATTCATAGTCTACAGCTATACATCCTTTGTCTGTACAGAATAACTTAATTCCTTTGAAAAAATGTTATTAACTGAACTAATTATCAAAGAGTATGAGCAAAAATAAAGCATTATTTCTTCATGAAGAAAACAAATACACATCCAATTTTGCCTGGAGTGTTAAAGCCCCTAATGTTTGTGATTATTTGCGTCCTCAGCCAAACAGATGGCATGCTTAAATTCTCCAAGTGTTAGCACCTCTCTGCCTTTCCCAGTTCTCTGTCAAAGCAAACAACACTTGTTCTTGACTTAATAAAATCATAATGAAGTACAAAGTAAAAGATACACTTTACTTAAAATATTTATATAAAACACTACAAATTAAACTATTAAAATATTAAATTCTCTGTTTTAACAAATTAACAAAGAAGCATGTAGGGTAAAGAAGCAACTTATATAAATAATAAAAACAATTGAGTTTGTGCCAAAGATTTTGCTTGTTTTGTCTCATGTTGGAAAATATTGACTGAGAAGTCCTCAGCAAGCCTTAAACAGAACTGTATTTCAAATTCCATAGAAATTTGGATGAGATAATGTGCAGAACAAGCAGAAGACATCAATACATACCAGTGTCTTGATTGCCATCTTTCTTTCCTTTCCTCTTTCTTATTTTCTGTTTCACCCCTTTCTTATGTCTTCTTTTCTTCTTTGTCTTTGTTCTGAGTCATTCTACCTACACATCAACACATGTGCATATACATAAACCCTGACATGAACATATGCTAAAAAATTTTATGGGATCCCTTATTTTATTTGAAATATTTGAATACTGGTTTAGAAAATACAATGTGGGTGGAGTTCATTGCTTTGCCACCTTTTAAATCATCAGGTTTGCTCATATCACATGATGAATATGAGTCTTTTTTGTCTTTTGTTTGTTTTGTTTCTCAACATTCAGTTGTTCAACTGTCAATGAAGTATCATCATTCCAGAATCTGAATCTCTGGCTGTTTCTGAAGTCAGCTGAACTTTTCACATTCCTCTCCATTCTTCACTTTTATATCCCAGCTGCTTAGTTGCTTTGTCCTCTTTTATGGTCATCAGAAATAATCCTCCTCATTTACTGAATGACTTGTTTTCCACTTATTTTAACAAAATTATAAAGTACATGACATAATGAAAGCTGTCTAGTTTCTCAATAGTGGCAACAATGGCATACTTAATAATATCAAAGTCATGAATGTGTTTAGAAAACTCATATTAAATCAAAGTGAAAAGTCAGGAAATATGTCTTTTAAAAACATTAATGAAATTTAATAATCACTTAGAGTAAACTGTTCACTTCATTGTTAACACAATTTTATGCAAATTGAAGAATTTGTAATTATTACTATTAAAAATGCATACACTCCTATTATCTTACTAATATTTGACTGAGTTCAATTTTTTCTCAATTAACTTTAATTCTAGTATTCAAAATAACAATATCATCTCAACTGATTCCATGGGCTTAAAGATATGTGAGGATTTTGAGTCCTGCTTGGTGATGGAAGGGACAGTATAACATGATTTCCTTCCCTGGAACAGAGCCAGCAGGATGTGGTCTTCCACCAATATCGATGGTTGCTGCGGGTATAAGGCTGTTTGTGTAATAGTGTACATATTTTCATATTGCTCCTTTGATAATTGTCCTCTCTGCCAAGGACTCCATGATAATCAGAGACAGCTAAGATTCTGGGAGGGAAGGATGTGGCTACATCTCAGTAAAATGGGAGAATGCTATAACCTTCAGGAGAGGCTGTGGGAAAGAACACTAAAATCATGAGTTCAGTATGGATTCACACACAGGATCCTAGCATAACTGTCCTCTGAGACGACCTACACAGAAGCCGACTAAAACAGATGCAGAGACCCACAGCAAAATATTAGAGTGAGCCCAAAAATGTCATGGAAGAGTTGGAGGAAAAATTGAGGAACCAGGAGGGAATGGCGACTCTATAAGAAGACCAACAGAGTCAACTAACTTGGAATCTTAGGGGCTCTCAGAGAGTGAACCACCAACCAAAGAGTATACAAGGGCTGGAACAAGTCCCTTCAGGTACTGGATATATTTAGCAGAGATTCAACTTGGTCATCCTGCTGTTTCCCCAAAAACTGGAGTGGAAGCTTACCCTGAATCTGGTGCCTAGCTGTGAATCTGCTCCTTTAACTGGGTTGTCTTGGCCTGCTTCAGTGGGAGAGGATGAAGGTAGTTCTGCTGTGACTTGAGTTGTCAAAGAATGTTGGTTCCAAGGAGGGACCTCTTCCTTATCAGAAGTAAAGGAGGAAGGAAGGGCCTTGTGAGGGGCAGCACTAGCAGGAGAGCAGTCAGGTTGTAATCTGTGATCTGGATATACAGTGAATGAGTACATTAATGAAAAAATAGTATAAAAAAGACATTATTATTTAGAAAGTCTTAGTCTGTGAACATTTTTATTCCTTTGATACACACTATGTAGGAGTACAATTTCTTTGCTTGACATGTACAGATAAAGCATGTTTCTTATAAACACAAATGTAATTTTAATTTATAAAACTTTACTTAGATAATTTATACATCTTATAATAACTAAACTTTTGAGATTAAATTCATAGAAATTAAATCATATGATAAAACTTTTTCTTGGTATTAATAATGTTGAAGTATATCAAGTTGAAAAGATTTTAAATAAAATTTTGTTTAAATATCAATAATGCCTTTTTGTATTCTAAAGAAATATGTAGTAAGGCCTTCGGCCCCTGCCTGGTCCCTGGGACTGGAGCAGACACAGAGTCG
>NW_021620932.1:4827683-4832849 GCF_004785775.1 Grammomys surdaster
GAGTCGGTCTGCTCCTGTCCTGTGGAGAAACTGAATCCTGAGTCATCGAGAAGCCACTACACTCAGAGCAGCTGAAACTGAATTCTGAGTCATCAGGGACCCACTGCACTCAGAGCAGCTGGAGCCACTGCACTCAGAGCAGCTGACACAGAGTTGGTCTGCTCCTGTCCTGTGGAGAAACTGAATCCTGAGTCATCTAGGAGCCACTGCACTCAGAGCAGCTGAAACTGAATCCTGAGTCATCGAGAACCCACTGCACTCAGAGCAGCCGAGGAGCCACTGCACTCAGAACAGAAGGATTACCAGATCCAAGAGGTGGCCTGAGTCCCAGGAGTTCTTCCACCCGGGAGATTAGGGGCATAAGACCACAGAGACCTCTGGACTCCGAGGAGCTCTGCAATAAGCAAGATAACTGGAAATACAGATTCCAATCTTACACAGAGAGGGCAGGTACCACTAGAGTTACCCAGATGGCGAAAGGCAAGAGCAAGAACATAAGCAACAGAAACCAAAGTTTCTTGGCATCATCAGTGCCCAGTTCTCCCAATATAGCAAGCCCTGAACACCCCTTCACACCTGAAAAGCAGGATTCAGAATTAAAATCACTTCTCATGATGATGATAGAGGATTATAAGAAGGAATTAAGTAACTCCCTTAAAGAAATACAGGAGAGTACAAGTAAACAGATAGAAGCCCTTAAAGAGGAATCACAGAAATCCCTTAAAGAAATGCAAGAAAACACAAAGAAGGAATTAAACAAAAACATTCAGGATCTGAAACTGGAAATAGAAACAATAAAGAAAGTTCAAAGGGAGACAACCATGGAGATAGAAAACCTAAGAAAGAGATCAGGAGTCACAGACGCAAGCATCACCAACCGAATACAAGAGATAGAAGAGAGAATCTCAAATGCAGAAGATACGGTGGAAAATATTGACACAGTTGTCAAAGAAAATGAAAAAAGCAAAAAACTCCTAACTCAAAACATCCAGGAAATCCAGGACACAATGAGAAGACCAAACCTAAGGATAATAGGTATAGATGAGAATGAAGATTCCCAACTTAAAGGGCCAGTAAATATCTTCAACAAAATCATTGAGGAAAATTTCCCTAACCTAAAGAACAAGATGCCCATAAACATACAAGAAGCCTACAGAACACCAAATAGACTAGACCAGAAAAGAAATACCTCCCGTCATATAATAATCAAAACATCAGATGCACAAAACAAAGAAAAAATACTAAAAGCAGTAACGGAAAAAGGTCAAGTAACATATAAAGGCAGACCTATAAGAATTACACCAGACTTCTCACCAGAGACTATAAAAGCCAGAAGAGCCTGGACGGACATCATACAGACCATAAGAGAACACAATTGCCAGCCCAGATTACTATACCCAGCAAAACTCTCAATCAATATAGATGGTGAAACCAAGATATTCCATGACAAAACCAAATTTGTACAATATCTTCCCACAAACCCAGCACTTCAAAGGATAATGGATGGAAAACGCCAACACAAGGAGGGAAACTACAACCTAGAAAAAGCAAGGAAGTAATCTTCCAACAACCCCAAAAGAAGATAACTATACAAACATAACTTTACCTCTAATAACAAAAATAACAGGAAGCCACAATCATTTTTCCTTAATATCTCTTAACATCAATGGTCTCAATTCCCCAATAAAAAGACGCAGACTAGCAGACTGGATACACAAACAAGACCCAGAATTTTGCTGCATACAAGAAACACACCTCAGTGACAAAGAAAGACACTACCTCAGAATAAAAGGGTGGAAAACAATTTTCCAAGCCAATGGTCCCAAGAAACAAGCTGGAGTAGCCATTCTAATATCAAATAAAATCGACTTCCATCCAAAATTAATCAAAAAAGATAAGGAAGGACACTTCATACTCATCAAAGGAAAAAGCTACCAAGGTGAACTCTCAATTCTGAACATCTATGCCCCAAATGCAAGGGCACCTACATACATAAAAGAAACTTTACTAAAGCTCAAAACACACATTACACCTCACACAATAATAGTGGGGGATTTCAACACCCCACTCTCAGCAATGGACAGATCATGGAAACAGAAACTAAACCGAGACACTTTGACATTAACAGAAGTTATGAACCGAATGGACTTAACAGACATCTATAGAACATTTCATCCTAAAACAAAAGAATATACCTTTTTCTCAGCACCTCATGGTACCTTCTCCAAAATAGACCATATAATTGGTCACAAAACAAGCCTCTACAGATACAAAAAGATTGAAATAATCCCTTGCCTCTTATCAGATCACCATGGAATAGGACTGGTCTTTAATAATGACAAAACCAATGGAAAACCCATGTGCACATGGAAACTGAACAACTCTCTACTCAATGATGACTTGGTCAAGGAAGAAATAAAGAAAGAAATTAAAGACTTTTTAGATTTCAATGAAAATGAGGACACATCATACCAAAACTTGTGGGACTCCATGAAGGCAGTACTAAGAGGAAAACTCATAGCTCTAAGTGCCTACAAAAAGAAACTGGAAAGAGCACACACTAACAAGTTGACTGCACAACTAAAAGCCCTAGAACAAAAAGAAGCAAATACACCCAGGAGGAGTAGAAGGCAGGAAATAATCAAACTCAGGGCTGAAATCAACCAAATAGACACTGAAAGAACAATACAAAATATCAATAAAACCAGGAGTTGGTTCTTTGAGAAAATCAACAAGATAGATAAACCGTTAGCCAGATTAACCAGAGGGCACAGAGAGAGTATCCAAATTAATAAAATCAGAACTGAAAAGGGAGACATAACAACAGAAACGGAAGAAATTAAAAAAATCATCAGATCCTACTACAAAGGCCTATACTCAACAAAACTGGAAAACCTGGATGAAATGGACAATTTCCTAGACAGATACCAGGTACCAAATTAAACCAGGAGCAGATAAACCATCTAAATAGTCCCATAACCCCTCAGGAAATAGCAGCAGTCATTAAAAGTCTCCCCACTAAAAAAAGCCCAGGACCAGATGGTTTTAGTGCTGAATTCTATCAGACCTTCAAGGAAGACCTAATACCAATTCTCTTCAAACTATTCCACAAAATAGAGACAGAAGGAACACTACCCAATTCGTTCTATGAAGCTACAATTACACTCATTCCCAAACCCCACAAGGACCCAACAAAGAAAGAGAACTTCAGACCAATCTCCCTTATGAACATCGATGCAAAAATACTCAATAAAATTCTAGCAAACCGAATCCAAGACCACATCAAAACAATCATCCATCATGATCAAGTAGGTTTTATCCCAGGAATGCAGGGATGGTTCAATATTCGGAAATCCATCAATGTAATCCACTATATAAACAAACTTAAAGAAAAAAACCATATGATTATCTCACTAGATGCTGAGAAAGCATTTGACAAAATTCAACATCCCTTCATGATAAAAGTCTTGGAAAGATCAGGAATTCAAGGCCCCTACCTAAACATAGTAAAAGCAATTTACAGCAAACCAGTAGCCAACATCAAGCTAAATGGAGAGAAACTTGAAGCAATCCCACTAAGATCAGGGACTAGACAAGGCTGCCCACTCTCCCCCTACCTATTCAATATAGTACTGGAAGTCTTAGCCAGAGCAATTAGACAACAAAAAGAAGTCAAAGGGATACAAATAGGAAAGGAAGAAGTCAAAATATCGCTATTTGCAGATGATATGATAGTATACTTAAGTGACCCCCAAACTTCCACCAGAGAACTCCTAAACCTGATAAACAACTTCAGCAAAGTGGCTGGTTATAAAATCAACTCAAACAAATCAGTAGCCTTCCTCTACATGAAAGATAAACAGACTGAAAAAGAAATTAGGGAAATGACACCCTTCACAATAGTTGCAAATAATATAAAATACCTTGGTGTGAATCTAACCAAGCAAGTGAAAGACCTGTATGACAAGAACTTCAAGTCTCTGAAGAAAGAAATTGAAGAAGATCTCAGAAGATGGAAAGATCTCCCATGCTCATGGATTGGCAGGATTAATATAATAAAAATGGCCATCTTGCCAAAAGCAATCTACAGATTCAATGCAATCCCCATTAAAATCCCAACTCAATTCTTCACAGAGTTAGAAAAGGAAATTCTCAAATTCATATGGAATAACAAAAAACCCAGGATAGCGAAAACTATTCTCAACAATAAAAGAACTTCTGGAGGAATCACCATCCCTGACCTCAAGCTGTACTACAGAGCAATAGTGATAAAAACTACCTGGTATTGGTACAGAGACAGGCAGGAAGATCAATGGAATAGAATTGAAGACCCAGAAATGAACCCACACTCCTATGGTCACTTGATCTTTGACAAAGGAGCTAAAACTGTCCAGTGGAAAAAGGACAGCATTTTCAACAAATGGTGCTGGTTCAACTGGAAGACAACATGTAGAAGAATGAAAATTGATCCATTCTTATCTCCTTGTACAAAGCTCAAGTCTATGTGGATAAAGGACCTCCACATAAAACCAGATACACTGAAACTAATAGAAGAGAAGGTGGGGAAAAGCCTCGAATACTTGGGCACAGGGGAAAAGTTCCTGAACAGAACTCCAATGGCATATGCTCTAAGATCGAGAATTGACAAATGGGACTTCATAAAATTGCAAAGTTTCTGTAAGGCAAAGGACACTGTCAATAGGACAAAACGACAACCAACAAATTGGGAAAAGATCTTTACCAATCCTTCATCTGATAGAGGGCTAATATCCAATATATACAAAGAACTCAAGAAATTAGACTCCAGACAACCAAATTACCCTATTAAAAAATGGGGTATAGAGCTTAACAAAGAATTTTCAACGGAAGAAACTCGAATGGCCGAGAAGCATCTAAAGAAATGTTCAGCATCCTTAGTCGTCAGGGAAATGCAAATCAAAACAACCCTGAGATTCCATCTCACACCAGTCAGAATGGCTAAGATTAAAAACTCAGGTGATAGTAGATGCTGGCGAGGGTGTGGAGAAAGAGGAACACTCCTCCATTGTTGGTGGGACTGCAAGATGGTGCAACCACTTTGGAAATCAGTGTGGCGGTTCCTCAGAAAATTGGACATAGCATTACCCGAGGATCCAGCTATACCACTCCTAGGCATATACCCAGAAG
>NW_021620932.1:4833249-4889018 GCF_004785775.1 Grammomys surdaster
AAAGAAGTCAAAGGGATACAAATAGGAAAGGAAGAAGTCAAAATATCGCTATTTGCAGATGATATGATAGTATACTTAAGTGACCCCCAAACTTCCACCAGAGAACTCCTAAACCTGATAAACAACTTCAGCAAAGTGGCTGGTTATAAAATCAACTCAAACAAATCAGTAGCCTTCCTCTACATGAAAGATAAACAGACTGAAAAAGAAATTAGGGAAATGACACCCTTCACAATAGTTGCAAATAATATAAAATACCTTGGTGTGAATCTAACCAAGCAAGTGAAAGACCTGTATGACAAGAACTTCAAGTCTCTGAAGAAAGAAATTGAAGAAGATCTCAGAAGATGGAAAGATCTCCCATGCTCATGGATTGGCAGGATTAATATAATAAAAGTGGCCATCTTGCCAAAAGCAATCTACAGATTCAATGCAATCCCCATTAAAATCCCAACTCAATTCTTCACAGAGTTAGAAAAGGAAATTCTCAAATTCATATGGAATAACAAAAAACCTAGGATAGCGAAAACTATTCTCAACAATAAAAGAACTTCTGGAGGAATTACCATCCCTGACCTCAAGCTGTACTACAGAGCAATAGTGATAAAAACTACCTGGTATTGGTACAGAGACAGGCAGGAAGATCAATGGAATAGAATTGAAGACCCAGAAATGAACCCACACTCCTATGGTCACTTGATCTTTGACAAAGGAGCTAAAACTGTCCAGTGGAAAAAGGACAGCATTTTCAACAAATGGTGCTGGTTCAACTGGAGGACAACATGTAGAAGAATGAAAATTGATCCATTCTTATCCCCTTGTACAAAGCTCAAATCTAAGTGGATAAAGGACCTCCACATAAAACCAGATACACTGAAACTAATAGAAGAGAAGGTGGGGAAAAGCCTCGAATACTTGGGCACAGGGGAAAAGTTCCTGAACAGAACTCCAATGGCATATGCTCTAAGATCGAGAATTGACAAATGGGACTTCATAAAATTGCAAAGTTTCTGTAAGGCAAAGGACACTGTCAATAGGACAAAACGACAACCAACAAATTGGGAAAAGATCTTTACCAATCCTTCATCTGATAGAGGGCTAATATCCAATATATACAAAGAACTCAAGAAATTAGACTCCAGGCAACCAAATTACCCTATTAAAAAATGGGGTATAGAGCTTAACAAAGAATTTTCAACAGAAGAAACTCGAATGGCCGAGAAGCACCTAAAGAAATGCTCGGCATCCTTAGTCGTCAGGGAAATGCAAATCAAAACAACCCTGAGATTCCATCTCACACCAGTCAGAATGGCTAAGATTAAAAACTCAGGTGATAGTAGATGCTGGCGAGGGTGTGGAGAAAGAGGAACACTCCTCCATTGTTGGTGGGACTGCAAGATGGTGCAACCACTTTGGAAATCAGTGTGGCGGTTCCTCAGAAAATTGGACATAGCATTACCCGAGGATCCAGCTATACCACTCCTAGGCATATACCCAGAAGGTGCTCGAACATATAATAAGGACATATGCTCAACTATGTTCATAGCAGCCTTATTTATAATAGCCAGGAGCTGGAAAGAACCCAGATGTCCTTCAACTGAGGAATGGATTAAAAAAATGTGGTATATTTACACAATGGAGTATTACTCAGCTATTAAAAACAATGAATTTGAGAGGTTCCTAGGTAAATGGATGGAACTAGAAATTATCATACTGAGTGAGGTAAGCCAATCACAAAAGAACACACATGGTATTCACTCACTGATTATTGGATATTAGCCCAGAACCTTAAAATGCCCAAGATGCAACTCACAGGCCACATGAAGTCCATAAAGAATGAAGACCAAGTGGGGGTGATTCGGTCCTTCTTAGAAGGAGCAACAAAATACTCAAGGGAGCAAATATGGAGACAAAGCGAGGGACAAAAACTGAAGGAGGGGCCGTCTGAAGACCTTTCCACCTGAGTATCCATCCCATGTGCAGTCACCAAAGGTAGATGCTGATGTGGAAGTCAGGAAGTGCATGCTGATAAGAGCCTGATATGGATGTCTCCTCAGAGGTCTTCAAGAGTCTGACATATTCAGAGGCAGATGCTCACAACTAGCCATTGAAGTGATTATGGGGTTCTCAATGGAGGAGTTAGAGTGAAGACTGAAGGAGCTGAAAGGATTTGTGGCCCCATGAGGAGAGCAACAATACCAACCAACCACAGCTCCCAGGGTCTAAACCACCAGCCTGGGAGCACTTATGGAGGGATCCAGGGCCTTAGCTGAATATATAAGAGTGGAGGGCCCTGCTGGGCACAGGTGGAAGATGAGATCCTTGACCTCATGAAGGCTGGACGCCCCAGGGGGTGGGAGTTTTGAGGGTGGGGAGGTGGGAGTGGGGGGGTAGATAGAGGTTACATCCACAAAGAAGAAGGAGGAGGTGTGAGGGGATTGGGGGTTCCTGGGTGGGTGGGGGATGGGGTAAGGGGACAACATATGAAATGTAAATAAAACATCCAATAAAAAAATTAAAAAAAAAAAAAAGAAATATGTAGTAAGGTTAGCTTGAACTAAAAGCAAAATAAGTGTCATTTAACTAAAGTTTTATTAAATACAAAACATATATAAATCCTTTAAATTATGATGTTACACAGTTAAGGACAAAAATTTAAACTTCTTTTCCAAATGTAAATTATGAAATTATGAATGTTCTGATTTACTTATCTCCTATTTTGAGATCTCCTATTGTGATTGGGTACAATGACATCTGTTTCACAAATGGGGAGTATATGAGTCCTTAAAATCATTGAGACAGTTTGGACATCTCATTCAAATGAAAAGATTCTAATTTTGGATGTTCCTAAAAAAAAAAAAAAAAACTTGAAATACATACTTTGAAAAGTAGCCAAATAATTGATGTTACTACTCTCTTGTCCAGCCTCTTTGAACATCAAAAAAATGCCTTAAATATTTTATCAATTAAACTATAGATCATAATGTAGGACATTAATTTCTTTTATTTTGTTTGAATAAGTCTGAATCTCCTACTTAATAAGATTTGTTTTATTTAACAGAAAGTTTGGTTCTTAGTATGGAAGGGTTGCAAATACTTTTCATTATAGTTCTACTTTTATGTATGATGTCATATATGACTGTTTGCTTGTGTTAGGATGGAGGAAAATTGATAAAATGTAAACTATTGTTTTAAAAGAAACTGCCTCTGAAAAGTTTGGGATGTTTCCCATAGTCCAAGTTGGACTGTATCTCTTAAAGTATTGGACCTTGAACTTCTGGTCCACCTACTCCTGTGTCCTGAATGCTATGATTACATCATTGTCTCACTCAGAATATGCAGGACTGGGGATCAAAACTAAGGACTTAGGAATGCTTGCCAGGTACAAAAGTGATGGAATTACAAAATCCAGCCCTGTTTGTTTCCCTATTAATAATTATTGATGGCTTTAGTAATATTAAAAAAGCCATTAACATTTCTATAATTTCTCATGTTTCACTTATATTGTCTTGAAGTCTTTGAAAAATTATATGGCTTTTGTTAAGTAACCTCCTATCAGTAGTTAATTTTGAAGAATGTGACAAAGCTTTGGCAAAATATTTAGTGATTCAATTATCCTGAATCAAAATTCTATTATTCTATTATTAAGTGTTATTATACTATTATATGAGTGCAGAATGTTAAATGAGAGTGTTATATGGTGCTTTGAATGAAAATGATCCCTATAGACTCCTGTATTTTAATGCTTGGTCCTTATAGTACTTGTGAGAAATTAGGAAATGTGTTCTTATTTGAGTAGATGTGGCTTATTGGAAGAGTTCATACTGGATTTGTATATGGATTCTTATAAATATTATCAATACTTTACTTATCTTCTTAGTTATTGTTCTAAATGTATGAAGAGACATCCTACCGAAAGCAATTCTTTCATAAGAAAGCAAATAAATGGATTTAGTTTGTTTCAGAGCGTTAGTCCATGATCATCATGGAGAAAAGCAGGTAAGATTGGTCCAAGAGCAATAGCTGACAGTTTAACATCCTGATTAAAAGGCAGCATGAGAATTGAGATGGAAGAAGAGAAAGAGGAGGACAAAGAGAGAGAGTACCAATGAGTGACAGAGAGACTGAAAAAATAAAGAGAGAGTGGGTCTGGTGTGGGCTTTTGAAACCTCAGTGTCCACCCACTCTCAGTGGTCTACCTCCTCAAACAATTGCCAATGTGTACTTCAATTCACAGGTTATAGGTCTGCCTTCTTTCTGGAAGTTCTGCTGCCACCCTGAGCAACCAGATGAGATACTTAAATCTCAAGCTCCTGTCTGCTGGGCCTGCTACAAGCCCAGCAACCATGCCTTTTGCCCAGTCCTTTTTGAGCTCCATCTTCCTGTTGATACTTCTACCTACAACCTCAGACCTGCACTCCACTCCCCAGGTCACAGTTCTGCCAACCATCTGGAACGCCTCCTGCTAACTGGGACATCCAGTCCTAGGGGGTGGTTACTACCAGGGAATACCAGGCCAGCCAACACCAGAGACAAACAGATGGCTAAAGGGAATTTCAAAAATATAACCAACAAAAGCCTTTCCAGGGAAAAGACATTGGGACAGGTATGGCCCTCATGCCTCACTGGACAACAACAGGGGGACCAGAGCCATTACAAGGTCCCCTTCAATTACTGGAGGTCAGGCCTCTATCCCCACCTTAGCAAGATTAGAATCGCCACAGCCCTTCTATACTTAGAGAAGGGAGGAGACATCAGGGACATCCCTGCTTACACACTGAAGGCCTAAAATCAGCCATAGGCCTAAAATCAGCAATAGGCCTGTCATACATGTATACTAACACCAAGTCTTGGGTCTCTGTGGAAAAACATTGAGACAGATGGCTATAAGCTATTGTAAACAGGCAGCTTTTGTGGAAATTTACCAGCCTGAATAGTCATAGACCTTGTAAATAGGTAGCCTTGGCAGACAATACCAACTTAGATAAGGACAAATGAATCATAGGCAGAGTCATAGTGATATGTTCCCTGAACCTTCACCCAGCCAATACCCTGTTCTGAAAGTTATCTGTATTCCTCCTGAACACCCACACTCCAGTGTCATCTTCTTCCCCATGTCCTGCCTTTCTGGCTTATAACCCCTGTGTGAATGAATTACGATTTGAAAAAAAATATAAATTATTAAAGAAAAAAAACAAAAAACAAAAGCCAGTGGCAAAATCAGAATGCAGCTCTCTAATGACAACAGGCCTTCTTTATTCTAATACAATTGAAAAGCGAGATTATGACTTTAAATCGCTAATGAAGATGATAGAAGCTATTTAAGAGGAAATAAGAAATCACTTAAAGAAATACAGGAAAATACAATCAAACAGATGAAGAAAATGAATAAAACTGATCAAGACCTGAAACTAGAAATAAAAGCAATAAGGAAAAGACAAAGGGAGAAAATCCTAGAGATAGAAAACATAGGAAAGTGAAGAGAAACTACATACACAAGCATCACCAATGGAATACAATAAATGGAAGAGAGAATCTCAGCCAAAAAAAGATACAATAGAAAATATTGATACATTGGTCAAAGAAAATGCCAAATCAAAAAGTTTCTAATTAAAAATATCCAGGAAATATAAGACATTATTAAAAGACCTAAGAATAATAGGAACAGAAGAGGGAAGAGGAAGAAAATTCCCAGCTAATAGGCTCGGAAATTATTTTCAACAAAATCAGTGAAGAAAATGTCCCTAACCTAGAAGAAGCAATGGCTCTATAAACATATAGGAAGACTACAGAATACCAAATGGATTGAACCAGAAAAGAAAATTCTCTCACCACATAACAATCAAAACACTAAATCTACAGAAAAAAATGAAAAAAAAAAATAGAAACTGCCAGGGAAAAAGGCCAAACCTTTTCCTGATATACCTATAAAGGTTGATCTACCAGGATTACACCTGAATTCTCAATAGAGACTTCAAAATCCAGAAAGGCCTGAACCCTAAGAGACTACACATATCGAAGAAGACTATTATACTCAGCAAAACTTTCAATCAGTACAGATGGAGAAACCAAGATATTCTGTCTACTAATCCAGCCGATGAAGAATTCCAACACAAAGATACTACACACAAGAAAACATAAGAAATTAATCATTTCATAGCAACATCAAAAGAAGAGAAACACATACACACATACATACACACACTATACCATCTCCAACATCAAAATAACAGGAACTAATTATCACTGGTCATTAATACCATTCAGTATCCATGTACTCAATTCACCAATAGCAAAGACAGGGAGCACAGTAACGTGAGGGAAAGTGAAACTTATCTCAGCAATGAAAATAGACATTACCTGAGACCAAAAGACTGGAAAAAGGTTTTCTAAGCAAAAGTTCCAAAAAACATGCTGGAGTAGCCATTCTAATATCTAATAAAAGAGATTTTCAATCAAAACTAATCAAAAGAGATGGGAAAGGACATTTAATAGTCATCAATGGAAAAATACAGCTAAGTGACTTCTAAATTCTGAACATGCATTTCTAAAAGGCAAGGGTGCCACTTTCGTAAAGAACCATTACTTAAGCTTGAATCACACATCAAACTCCACAAAGTAATTGTGGAGAACTTCAACACCCACTTGTGGGACTACGTAAGGGTATTTTGGGTCATGGTTGGGCATGTGCCTAGAACCCCGAGACTCTGCATGAGAACTGGCAGAAGTTTGGTGCGCCCCCAGAACCCAGGGTCCTGAAAAGCATTCTAGTCTCAATAGAATTACATTGTTCAGTCACGTAGGCCAGCCATTACAGCCCCTCCCAAAGTGCACAAGTAAAGGGCGTGACTAGAGGCCGCAGGCCCTAGGGATTGACATACTAACGAAGGCCAGAGGGTAGAGCAAATTAAGCATGCCTTCCCAGATTCTTCCCCTTTCTCCCTCCCTATTTAACTAGGGACTGGCCTGAGTTTTACAGGGGTACAACCAGATCCATCTACCATCCGACATGACAATAAACCCTTTTGGAACCAAGGACTTCCTTGTGTCATTGGGGCCTGCCGCTGCCAAAGCTTCCAGCTGCTAGAACATTAGACGTTCCTCCTACATGTGGGACCCGCAGCATGGAAACCCACTGGGACTCCACAACTGTGGCCAATATGTTTCCCCACACCCACTCTGAACAATGGACAAGTCATTGAAAAAGAAACGAAAAGGAGAAATAATAAAGCTAATAGATGTTATAAACCAAATAGACCGAACAGATAACTACAGAAGTTTCACCCAAACACAAAATAATGTATCTTCTCAACACTTCCAAAATTGACCTTATGATTTGGCAAAAAGCAAACCTCAACAGATACAAGAAGATTGAAATAACCCACTGCATCTCATTAGAACACCATGGATTAAGGCTGGACTTTATTAATAACGAAACAGGAAGACCACCTACTCATAGAAACTGCAAAATACTATGGTCACTGAATGCTTGGTCAGGAAAGAAATTACAAAATTTTTTATTTCATTTAAAAAGAAAATACTGCATACCCAAACTTATGGAAAAAAATGAAAGCAGTCTTAAGAAGAAAATTCATAGCACTAAGCACCTTCATGAAAAAATTAGAAAGATCCTATACTGGGAACTTAAGAACACACCTAAATGATTTATAAAAAAAGGAAACAAACATTCCAAAGAGGAATAGACAACAGAAAATAGGGCTGAAATTATTCAGTTAGAAACAAAGAGATTAATACAAAGAATCAACAATACCAAAAACTGTTTCTTTGAAAAATATCAGAAAGATAGGCAAACAATTAGCCAAACTAGTTCAAAGGCAGAAAGACAGTATTCTACTTATCAAAATCAGAAATGAAAAAGGGAAACAAAATAACAGAAACTGAGGAAACTCAAAAATAATAGGTCTTACTTCAAAGGCCTATATTCCACTAAATTGAAAACTAAATGAAATGGATAATTTTCTAAACAAATACTACTTATTAAAATTAAATCAAGATTGGGTATGCTATCTAAACTGTCCTATAACCCTTAAGGAAATAGAAGTAATTAAAGTTTCCAAACAACCTCCCCCCCCCAAAAAAAAAGAAATAAAGGAAAAAAAGCCCAGGGCAAGGTAGGCTTTCAAAAGACAGCTAAAACCAGTATTCCTCAAACTACCCTACAAAAATAGAAGAAGAAAAATAGAATGAATAGATGATCATAAGAAAAATTGGTCTGAAATTCTCTTTTTTTCTTGAGTCTCTGTGTAATTTAGGTAACTGGGTGACTGTGGCCTCATGGAAACTCATAGAATAGAAAAAGTCATGTGATCATTTCATAAGATGCCAAAAATGCCTTTGCCAAAATCCAACTCCCCTTCATGTTAAAAATCTTGGAAATCTCAGGAACACAAGGCACATACTTAAAAATAACTAAAAGCAATATATATTAAGCAAATAGCCTACATCAAATTAAACAGATAGAAATTCCAAACAATTCCACTAAAATAAGGGACAAGAAAAGGTTGTTCACTTGTTCCTTATTACTCAATATAGAACTTGAAGTTCTGTAGCCACCAGAGCTGCCTCACGTTCGGGGGCCACTTTGTAATGGACCGTTATGGTTATGCTGCTCCAGTCCAAGGGTCAGGGTCTAGCAAGAGAGAGAGTGGGGACGAGAGACAAGACAGGGAGTCAGATCAAGTCTCGTTTATTGGAAGGAAATCCTGAGTATTTATACCCTTTACCATGTGCCTTGCCCTCGTGGACAAGCACAGCTGAAGGCACTATGTCATGTGCTTTGCAGCATGAATATCACATGCACCTAGCTAGCAGTGAGGAGATCACGTGCACCCAGCAGTGTGGAGACCACGTGTACCTATCTAGCAGTGAGGAGACCATGTGCGCCTTGCAGCTGGCAGCACTAAACAGCAAAACAAGATATGTGAGAAAAACGAGATGTTTATCAGAGTGTGCTCAGCTGTTTCGGGCTATTGAAAACAAGTCTCTTGCCAGGGTATATGGCTCGAGATGGCTGTAAAGATGATAGCCACTTTCGGCTAGGAGTTGGCTCCCAACAAAGTTCTACCTACAGCAATAAGAAAACAAAAGGATATATGGGATATAAACTGAAATAGAACATGTCAAAGTATCACTATTCTCAGATGATATGACAGTTTTATGCATAAGCTATTTCTAAAATGTTGACAGAGAACTCCTATAGCCAATAAATACCATTGCAAAGTGGCTGCATACAATATTAGCTCAAAGAAACAAGAATCTCTTCATTTTAAAAGTGAAAAAAGGACTAAGAAAATATAAAACAACACCTTTCACAATAGCCGCAAATAATATAGAATATCTTGGTATAACTCTAACCAAGCTAGTGAAAGATATGTATGGCAAGAACTTCATGTCCTTGAATAAAGAAATTAAAGAAGATACCAGAAGATGGAAATATCTCTCATGCTCATGGATCAGTGGGATTTAATAGTGAAAATGGCCATCTTGCCAAATGCAATTTACAGATTCAAAGTAATTTCCATCAAAATTCCAACACAATTTTTACAGATATTAAAAGATCAATTCTCCATTTCTCTTGGAAAAATAAAAACCCAGGATAACAAAAACAACCTTGAACAATAAAAGAACTTTGGAGGTAGCACCATCCCTGATCTCAAGCTATAGTACATAGCAATGAATAATAATGAAAATTGTACAGTACTGGTATAAAAATAGACAGTTTTATCAATGTAATTGAATTGAGGACCCAGAAATAAACCCACACGCCTATGGATATTTGATTTTTGAGAGAAAAGCCAAAATGATACCATCGAAAACTAAAAGTATCTTCAACAAATTGTACTGGTCAAACTGGATGTTTGTTTGTAGATGAATGCCAGCAGATTCGTATTTTCCACCCTGTAAAAAACTCATGTCCAAGTGGATTAAATACCTCAACATAAAATCAGATACACTAAATCTAATAAAGGAGAATATGGGAGATAGCCTTGAAAGCATTGATACAAGAGACAATTTCCTGGACAGAACACCAATGACTCAGGCTCTAAGACTAATAATTGATATACGGGTCATGAAAGTGCAAAGCTGTAAGGCAAAGGACACTGTCAATAGGACAAAATGGCAGCCTACAGACTGGAAAATGATCTTCACTAACTCTACATCCAACAAAGGGCTAATATCTAAAATACATAAAGAATTCAAGAAGATAGAGTCCACCAAGTCACCAATTTTTTGATTGGATTTGAAGCAACCCAATCAAAAAACAGGGTACTGAGGTAAATGGAGAATTCTCAACAGAGGAATCTTGAATTACTGAGAAGAACTTAATAAATTATCAATGTCCTTAATCAATTGCAAAGCAAAATGACCCTGAGATTCCATCTTATACCCATCATAATTGCTAATATCAAAAACTAAAGTGACAGCACACACTGGTTAGAATGTGGAGCAAGAGGAACATTCCTTCATTTCTGGTGGAAGTGTAAACCTATACAACCACTCTGGACATCATTCTTGCAATTCCTCAGAAAACTGAAAATAGTTCTATCTGAAGATTAAACTATACTGCTCCTGAGCATTTACTAAAAAGGTGTTCTAGCATATTACAAGGACAAGTGCTTCACTATGTTCATGGGAGCTTATTCATAATAAGTAGACAGTAGAAACAACCCAGATGTCCTTTAACTGAAGATTAGATACATGTAAATGTGATTCATTTATACAATGGAATTGTATTAAGCTATTAACAAATCAGGAAACCATGAATTGTAGGTAACGAGAACTAGACAGTAACATATCGATACTGTAACCCAGAACAAAAAGGACAGGTATGACATGTGCTCATTTATAAGTGGATATTATCTATAAAGTACAGGATACCCATGCCACACTCCACAGACCCAAAGATGCTAAACTAGAAGCCAGACCCAAGTGAAGATGCAAGAATCTCATTGAGAAGTGGAAGTGATAATAGTCCTAGGAGGTAGAGATGGGGAGAGAACTGGATGGGAGAATGGATGGGGAGGGGAATGGGAACAGTTCTGAAAAAGGTGGGGGTGAGATGAGATGGGAAGAATGATTGGACATCAGCAGCTGGCAGGGGTGAGGGAAAGGGGAGCATCTCAGGGACACACCAGAGACCTAAGATGGGGGAGGCTTTCAGAAGTCATGGGGGTGGGTGACCATAGCTGAGACTATGGTAGCAAGGATATTGTCAGAAGCCATCTAGGAAAGTCTAAGGCAGGCAAGAGAATTTTCTGGAGATGGCCCACCATTTTACATGGCCAGTGATCTGTGAGTTCTGAGAGGCAATGTCCCAACTGACTTCATCCTAAGATGGCGTCTTGCTGCTGATATGCCTTTTTCTGTCATTATTACCTAGTCTAGTGATTCCCAGGCATCAGCTCACCAAATAGGGCCAATTTCCTGCACATCAACCTGAAGATGTACTCTCATATATTAATGCTGTATAAATGAATTGATGATTTCACAGTTCTTGATAATGATTTTATGGAACTTGAAAACTGATACAAGTAATCCTACCCCCCCGTATAAAATGAATCTGCAAATAATGCTCTGTAAATCTGCATGTGTCATGGGCTCATTGCACTATGATAAGAAAGCAGGTTTGAAACAAATTTGTGATCAAGTAAAAGCATTCATTGTAGTTCAAGTCTAAGGTTAAAGCCACAGTTGTGCATTATGATGAAGTAAAGGCCTGTGAAACTGTTGCTTTGAACTTATAATAAACTTATACAATGAAACATGGCTTTGAACTTACTTCTGTAGCTCCTGTTCTGTGTAACATTTCATCTATAAAGTAATTTTATAAAAGTTTAAGCCTTTGGCCTGGGGCAGACACAGAGTTGGTCTGCTCCTGTGGAGATACTAAATACTGAGCCATCCTAGAGGAACCAATGCACTCAGAGCAGCCAGTAAGAATTGCATCTCACTCCCTAAGCCCCAGAGATACGTCTGGGAGACGGACGTTCAGGACACACCAGCTACCCAAACTCCGCCCCTCTGGAATTCCACTTCACTTCCGCCCCTGCCTGGGGACGCACTGCACTCAGAGCAGCCGAGGAGCCACTGCACTCAGAGCAGCAGACACCAAGGTGGTTTGCACTTGGAAGACATCGTATCCGGAGCCATCCTAGAGGAACCACTGCAACCAGAGCAGAAGGATTTCCAGATCCAAGAGGTGGCCTGAGTCCCAGGAGTTCTTCCACCCAGGAGATTAGGATCATAAGACCACAGAGACATCTGTACACTGAGGAGCTCTGCAATAAGCAAGATAACTGGAAATATAGACTCCAGTCTTACACAGTGAGGGCAGGTAACACTAGAGTTAACCAGATGGCGAAAGGCAAGCGCAAGAACATAAGCAACAGAAACCAAAGTTTCTTGGCATCATCAGTACCCAGTTCTCCCAATATAGCAAGCCCTGGACACCCCATCACACTGGAAAAGCAAGATGCAGAATTAAAATCACTTCACATGATGATGATAGAGGATTATAAGAAGGACATAAGTAACTCCCTTAAAGAAATACAGGAGAGTACAAGTAAACATGTAGAAGCCCTTAAAGTGGAATCACAGAAATCCCTTAAAGAAATGCAAGAAAACACAAAGGAGGAATTAAACAAAAACATTCAGGATCTGAAAATGGAAATAGAAACAATAAAGAAAGCTCAAAGGGAGACAACTATGGAGACAGAAAACCTAAGAAAGAGATCAGGAGTCACAGATGCAAGCAACACCAACCGAATACAAGAGATAGAAGAGAGAATCTCAAATGCAGAAGATACGGTGGAAAATATTGAAACAGTTGTCAAAGAAAATGCAAAATGCAAAAAACTCCTAACTCAAAACATTCAGGAAATCCAGGACACAATGAGAAGACCAAACCTAAGGATAATAGGTTTAGATGAGAATGAAGATTTCCAACTTATAGGGCCAGTAAATATTATTGAGGAAAACTTCCCTAACCTAAAGAACAAGATGTCCATAAACATACAAGAAGCCTACAGAACACCAAATAGACTAGACCAGAAAAGAAATACCTCATGTGACATAATAATCAAAACATCAGATGCACAAAACAAAGAAAAACTACTCAAAGCAGTAAGGAAAAAAGGTCAAGTAACATATAAAGGTAGACCTATAAGAATTACCCCAGACTTCTCATCAGAGACTATAAAAGCCGGAAGAGCCTGGATTGACATCATAAAGACCATAAGAGAACACAATTGCCATCCCAGACTACTATACCCAGCAAAACTCTCAATCACTATAGATGGTGAAACCAAGATATTCCATGACAAAACCAAATTTGCACAATATCTTCCCACAAACCCAGCACTTCAAAGGATAATTGATGCAAAATGCCAACACAAGGAGGGAAACTACAACCTAGAAAAAGCAAGGAATTAATCTTCCAACAACCCCAAAAGAAGATAACTATACAAACATAATTCTAACTCTAATAACAAAAATAACAGGAAGGCACAATCATTTTTCCTTAATATCTCTTAACATCAATGGTCTCAATTCCCCAATAAAAAGACGCAGGCTATCAGACTGGATACACAAGCAGGACCCAGAATTTTGCTGCATACAAGAAACGCACCTCAGTGACAAAGACAGACACTATCTAAGAATAAAAGGGTGGAAAACAATTTTCCAAGCCAATGGCCCCAAGAAACAAGCTGGAGTAGCCATTCTAATATCAAATATAACCGACTTTCACCCAAAATTAATCAAAAAAGATAAGGAAGGACACTTCATACTCATCAAAGGAAAAATCTACCAAGGTGAACTCTCAATTCTGAACATCTATGCTCCAAATGCAAGGGCACCTACATATATAAAAGAAACTTTACTAAAGCTCAAAAGACACATTACATCTCACACAATAATGGTGGGGGATTTCAACACCCCCCTCAGCAATGGACAGATCATGGAAATAGAAACTAAACTGAGACACTGTGACATTAACAGAAGTTATGAACCAAATGGACTTAACAGACATCTATAGAACATTTCATCCTAAAACAAAAGAATATACCTTTTTCTCAGCACCTCATGGTACCTTCTCCAAAATAGACCATATAATTGGTCACAAAACAGGCCTCTACAGATAAAAAAGATTGAACTAATCGCTTGCATCTTATGAGATCACTAGGGACAAAGACTGGTCTTTAATAATGACAAAACCAATGGAAAACCCACGTGCACATGGAAACTGAACAACTCTCTACTCAATGATGACTTGCTCAAAGAAGAAATAAAGAAAGAAATAAAAGACTTTTTAGAATTCAATGAAAATGAGGACACATCATACCAAAACTTGTGGGACTCCATGAAGGCAGTGCTAAGAGGAAAACTCATAGCTCTAAGTGCCTACAAAAAGAAACTGGAGAGAGCACACACTAACAACTTGACTGCACAACTAAAAGCTCTAGAACAAAAAGAAGCAAATACACCCAGGAGGAGTAGAAGGCAGGAAATAATCAAACTCGGGGCTGAAATCAACCAAATAGAAACAGAAAGAACAATACAAAATATCAACAAAACCAGGAGCTGGTTCTTTGAGAAAATCAACAAGATAGATAAACCCTTAGCCAAATTAACCAGAGGGCACAGAGACAGTATCCAAATTAATAAAATCAGAACTGAAAGGGGAGACATAACAACAGAAATTGAAGAAATTCAAAAATTCATCAGATTCTACTACAAAAGCCTATACCCAGCAAAACTGGAAAACCTGGATGAAATGGACAACTTCCTAGACAGATACCAGGTACCAAAGTTAAATCAGGAGCAGATAAACCATCTAAATAGTCCCATAACCCCTAAGGAAATAGCAGCAGTCATTAAAAGTCTCCCCACTAAAAAAAGCCCAGGACCAGATGGTTTTAGTGCTGAATTCTATCAGACCTTCAAGGAAGACCTAATACCAATTCTTTTCAAACTATTTCACAAAATAGAAACAGAAGGAACACTACCCAATTCGTTCTATGAAGCTACAATTACACTCATACCCAAACCCCACAAAGACCCAATAAAGAAAGAGAACTTCAGACCAATCTCCCTTATGAACATCAATGCAAAAATACTCAATAAAATTCTAGCAAACCGAATCCAAGAACACATCAAAACAATCATCCATCATGATCAAGTAGATTTTATCCCAAGAATGCAGGGATGGTTCAACATTCGGAAATCCATCAATGTAATCCACTATATAAACAAACTCAAAGAAAAAAACAACATGATCATCTCACTAGATGCTGAGAAAGCATTTGACAAAATTCAACATCCCTTCATGATAAAAGTCTTGGAAAGATCAGGAATTCAAGGCCCATACCTAAACATAGTAAAAGCAATTTACAGCAAACCAGTAGCCAACATCAAGCTAAATGGAGAGAAACTTGAAGCAATCCCACTAAGATCAGGGACTAGACAAGACCGCCCACTCTCCCCCTACCTATTCAATATAGTACTGGAAGTCCTAGCCAGAGCAATTAGACAACAAAAAGAAGTCAAAGGGATACAAATAGGAAAGGAAGAAGTCAAAATATCACTATTTGCAGATGATATGATAGTATACTTAAGTGACCCCAAAACGTCCACCAGAGAACTCCTAACTAAACCTGATAAACAACTTCAGCAAAGTGACTGGTTATAAAATCAACTCAAATTAATCAATAGCCTTCCTCTACATGAAAGATAAACAGACTGAAAAAGTAATTAGGGAAATGACACCCTTCATAATAGTCACAAATAATATAAAATACCTTGGTGTGAATCTAACCAAGCAAGTGAAAGACCTGTATGACAAGAACTTCAAGTCCCTGAAGAAAGAAATCGAAGAAGATCTCAGAAGATGGAAAGATTGCCCATGCTCATGGATTGGCAGGATTAATATAATAAAAATGACCATCTTGCCAAAAGTAATCTACAGATTCAACGGAATTCCCATTAAAATCTCAACTCAATTCTTCACAGAATTAGAAAAGGAAATTCTCAAATTCATATGGAGTAACAAAAAACCCAGGATAGCGAAAACTATTCTCAACAATAAAAGAACTTCTGGAGGAATCACCATCCCTGACCTCAAGCTGTACTACAGAGCAATAGTGATAAAAACTACTTGATATTGGTACAGAGACAGGTAGGAAGATCAATGGAATAGAATTAAGACCCAGAAATGAACCCATACACCTATGGTCACTTGATCTTTGACAAAGGAGCTAAAACTGTCCAGTGGGAAAAGGACAGCATTTTCAACAAATGGTGCTGGTTCAAATGGAGGGCAACATGTAGAAGAATGAAAATTGATCCATTCTTATCTCCTTGCACAAAGCTCAAGTCTAAGTGGATAAACGACCTCCACATAAAACCAGATACACTGAAACTAATAGAAGAGAAGGTGGGGAAGACCCTCCAATTCTTGGGCACAGGGGAAAAGTTCCTGAACAGAACACCAATGGCATATGCTCTAAGATCAAGAACTGACAAATGGGACTTCATAAAATTGCAAAGTTTCTGTAAGGCAAAGGACACTGTCAATAGGACAAAATGACAAACAACAAATTGGGAAAAGATCTATACCAATCCTACAACTGATAGAGGGCTAATATCCAATATATACAAAGAACTCAAGAAATTAGACTCCAGACAATCAGATAACCCTATTAAAAATGGGGTATAGAGCTTAACAAAGAATTTTCAAAGGAGGGAACTCGAATGGCCGAGAAGCACCTAAAGAAATGCTCGGCATCCTTAGTCGTCAGGGAAATGCAAATCAAAACAACCCTGAGATTCCATCTCACACCAGTCAGAATGGCTAAGGTTAAAAACTCAGGTGATAGTAGATGCTGGCGAGGGTGTGGAGAAAGAGGAACACTCCTCCATTGTTGGTGGGACTGCAAGATGGTGCAACCACTTTGAAAATCAGTGTGGCGGTTCCTCAGAAAATTGGACATAGCATTACCTGAGGATCCAGCTATACCAATCCTAGGGATATACCCAGAAGATGTTCGAACATATAACAAGGACATATGCTCAACTATGTTCATAGCAGCCTTATTTATAATAGCCAGGAGCTGGAAAGAACCCAGATGTCCTTCAACTGAGGAATGGATTAAAAAAATGTGGTATATTTACACAATGGATTATTACTCAGCTATTAAAAACAATAAATTCGAGAGTTTCCTAGGTAAATTGATGGAACTAGAAATTATCATCCTGAGTGAAGTAAGCCAATCACAAAAGAACACACATGGTATTCACTCACTGATTATTGGATATTAGCCCAGAACCTTGAAATGCCCAAGATGCAACTCACAGGCCACATGAAGCTCATGAAGAAGGAAGACCAAGTGGGAATGATTCGGTCCTTCTTAGAAGGAGCAACAAAATATTCAAGGGAGCATATATGGAGACAAAGTGAGGGACAGAAACTGAAGGAGGGGCCGTCTGAAGACCATTCCACCTGAGTATCCATCCCATGTGCAGTCACCAAAGGTAGATGCTAATGTGGAAGTCAGGAAGTGCATGCTGATAAAAGCCTGATATGGTTGTCTCCTCAGAGGTCTTCAAGAGTCTGACATATTCAGGGGCAGATGCTCACAACTTGCCATTGAACTGATAATGGGGTTCCCAATGGAGGAGTTAGAGTGAAGGCTATTGGAGCTGAAGGGTTTTGTGGCCCCATAAGGAGAGCAACAATACCAACCAACCATAGCCCCCAGGATCTAAAGCACCACCCTGAGAGCATTTAGGGAGGGATCCAGGGCTTCAGCTGAATATGTAAGTGTGGAGGGCCCTGCTGGGCATAGGGGGAAGAAGAGATCCTTGACCTCATGAAGGCTGGATGCCCCAGGGGTTGGGAATTTTGAGGGTGGGGAGGCTGGAGTGGGGGGGTTGGTAGGGGTTACATCCCCAGAGAAGGAGGAGGGGTGAGGGGATAGAGGGTTCCTGGGTGGGTGGGGCATGGGGTAAGGGGACAACATATGAAATGTAAATAAAACATCCAATAAAAAAAATGGTTTAATAAAGCCAGAGAGAATTGTAGTCTGGCATTGCGAGCTCAGCTCTATCAACCAAATGCATGTGTGTGTGTGTGTTTGTGTGTGTGTCTGAATGTGTGTGTGTGTATTTGTCTATATGTATGTACATACATGTGTATATATGTAAGTATTCATGAACACTTGTGGAATTCTTGAATTTTCCTTTTGTTCTTCTTCTCTCTGGTTCACAAGGAGTTTACAACCTCCTAGGCTCCTGCCTGGCAAGTCAGTCTTTCTTGAGCCAGTTGGACTCAAATGACCAAAATCCGGAGCCTTTTCACCTTAGAATAGCAAAGAGTTATAGAAAGAGAGAAAAATTACTAAAAGGAGCCAGCTCTTGGCCACAAATTAGTAAAGAGTTAAAGATAGAGGAACTGTCATATTAAGTAGCTTTTACTTACAGGATAGCAAAGAGTTAAGAACAGAAGAATTGACAAATATAAAGCAGCTTCAGGCCCTATCGCTGATTACATACCCCTTAACTGTCTTCCTAGGAAATTTGGGTGCCAGGTTAGATCCCCATCAGGAAACAGAACTTGAAGAGGCCATTTCCTGTAGCCAGGCAGGACCATCAGTAGAGGGATAAGGACACCAATCCACCTACAAATTATTTGACCAAGTACTTGTCCTGTCTACAAGAAATATGGGGACAAAGATGGAGCAGAGACTTTGGGAATAGTCAGCCAATAAATGGTCCAACTTTAGAATCATTCCATTAGCAAGCATCAATTCCTGCACTATTAATGATACACTGTTATGCTTGCAGACAGAAGACTAGTATAACTGTTTTCTAAGAGATTCATCCAGCAGCTGACTGAAATAGACTGAAGAGCATACACAGGCTGAACCTCACCTCCCCACACATATGTACCAAATATGGAGCTTAGTTTTCATGTGGGTCTCCCAACAACTGGAAAGAGGGCTGTTCCTAAAGCTGCTGCCTCATCTCTGGAATCCATTCTTCTAACTCTGCCTTCTAGGGCCTCACTGGGAAAGGATGCACCAACCCCTGCTAGGGTGAGAGGATATTCAAGGGATTCTCCTCCCTCTCAGAGGAAAAGGGGAGGGGGGAGAAAAGAAGGTATTCTGTGATTGGGGACTGGGCTGGGAGGGGAGGCAGCAATTGGGATATAAATTGAAAACATAAATTAATGGAAAAAAAGAAACTTAGAAACACTGATATTGGCATTCGATATCATATATTCTTTAATATTCAAAATTATTATCTGTAGAAAACATATCATTAAATTTTTTAGTCAAATAATAATTATCTCTTGCTTTTATTTATTTTTAAACTGACTGGATTTATAAAGGATTCACCTGACACATGTACTTGTCTTTGGAGCACATTATGTAAATTAAGGATTGTGAGTCTATGTTCTTCAAACAGCACAGAAAACACAAAGGCGTAAAGAAAGTAACACATCTTCATAACCTTAAGCAGAAACTTCAATATTTCATTGTAGAAGGTAAAGGCTGGGAGGAGAAAGACACACTGCTTGAACAGTTTTTTAAAAAACATCATATTTTAATTTTTTTCAAAGTATACCCCTAGATATTTTGAATTTTATATATTGACATTAGCAACATATATAACATTCATATCCAATTTCATTTAGCATATTAGAACAACATTGGATTCAGGAAATCTTTGACATAAATGCACAATGTTAAGCGATCTCAGTGTTATTAAGGGAGAAAAGAGACAACATGTGTGAACATGCTGATAGTGATGTCTGGGCCTTTGTGGATAAGCTAGTGTGTTTCCAGACTGATTACTTTGTCATTCGCTAGAGCCTATCTTGTCTGGGGCTGTCATGTTTGTTCTTTGACATTAACAATAAGATTAGCGCTAATACTGACTATCACAGCAGCAGCCAAAGATAGTAGAGAACCTATTCTGGCACAACTACATTAACAGAGAAATCATTTCATGATTCTAAAAGAACTGCACACTCCATGTGTATCTAAGTTGAAAATACACTCAAATTTTTATATATTAGTAGTTCACATTAAAGTGATAAACAATAGAATCTGCTCATTATATTATTATCAGAAGCAATAAATACCTTTTTTTTGGTACACATGACTGAAATCTATGCAGGGTAACGTATATCATCTACATATAAAAATTAAACAGTAATTCTCCAAAAGCTTAAATTTTGCTTCATGCTTCCTAATGAATAATTTTTTCATGAATGCAGATAAGTGGGCACTGTGCTCTCTGACTCAGAGACACTTGATCTTTGTCCTTCAGATAAGTGATGAAAATTTTCAGAATACAAAAATATGAACAGCATTGTTCTTTAAATCAAAAATAGGTTCTTTACTATCTCAAAATGTATGTAAGATAAGCCGTTATTAAATGTCAGTTCCATATTTTGTATAAAATATACAGGAAATAGTATTAAAGACAATTATAGTATTTGTTTGTTACGATTCGTTTCCTGACAGCTCACATATGCCACTTAATCCCTGAGAAACAGGAGCCTGGATATAAGGTAGCCAGATAATCTGTTGGAGTCTGATGGGCATTAGATCCTGAGACAGAACATCACAAGGCTGCAATCTAGATGTTACCTAGCCCTCATTCTTATCTGAAAGATAAAATTCTTATCTGCTTCTTTCCTGGAAAGAAGCTGATTCCTGTATCATTCAGGTAGTTGGGAGAATATTTAATAGTTTTTTATTTACATTTCAAATGTTATTCCCTTTCCCAGTTCCCCCCCCCCACCAGAAACCTATCCTATCCCCTCTCTTCCTCCTTCTATGAGGTTGTTCCCCCACCTACCCCTACCCACCTCCCTGCCCTGGGGAATCGAGCCTTCTCAGGACCAAGGGCTTCTCCTCCCATTGATGTCCAACAAGGCCATCCTCTGCTACATATTCAGTTGTAGCCATGGGTTCCTTCATTGTACTTTTTGGTTGGTAGTTTAGTCCCTGGGAACTCTGGGGAATCTGGTTGGTGGATATAGTTGTTCTTCCTATGGGGTGGATTCTGGAAGCCTCTGTCTCTCAAAGGCAATCCAAGTGTCATGGTAATGTTGTCTTTTCAAGGGATTCTTAAAATGGCAACATATTGCCTCGGAGATAATAAAAAATGTTTTCTTCACTACAGCTTTATATCATTGAGTCTTTGAATATCATTACATCATCAGACTAGCACACCATCAACTTCACTGTAATTCCTTCCTTGAAAGCAAATCACATGCTATTCTCATTACTCCATCATGGCATCCACGTAGGCTGTATGTTTTACAGAATTCATGAGGAAGTCTCATTTTTTTTTATTTCACAATTAATAAATATAAATGAACACGGAGATAGTTCATTTTTAATAAGACTATGACTCCACTCTGGATGAACCTGCTCCCATCCATGAAGTAGATATGTTTATTCATTCTGCATCTGGTCAGGGTATGTTAGTCAAGTCTGACCTGATGTTCTGGATATGCCTCAAAACTATACAGCCATCATGCTGCACATCTGAGGACCAGTCAAGTAGCAGGGTGGTTGGGTTTGGGGCAGACTACGGCCTCATAAACTACAGCCTTTACCCTATAAAGGGTGGGGAGATGAAAAGTTCCCTCCTCTGGCCATCCTACTTTATAGGTGGGTCATTCTTTCCTGCAATAGATGGTTAGTCTTCCATTTCCTGTGGCAGAGTGATCAAATACTCGTCTGCTTTGTTCCTCTTGGCCTCCAGAGAAACCAGAAATAGAAACACAGATGGACAAAAGACAACTGGGTGCTGGGACTTACTGGTCAGAAAAACACTCTACTATTTGTGTCAGGGGGTCTCCAGCGGATCCTGGATGAGGTCCCAAATGTAAGGGTCCATGATTCGCTGAAGACTGATACCCAGAACTGAAATAGTATGCAAAAGCAAAGAGTGAGCATTTTTCTTCTGTAGAAGTCTAGCATGCTGAGATCTATCATTTACCAAGATCCCCAAGTGAGCTCACAGGCCCAATTTAAAGCACATTAGGAGAATTCCAGGGAGGGGGAGGTGACCTTTATGTTAATTGGTTGGCTCTATATTGAGGAACATTCCAGAAGCATTGCTGGAACATGGGAGATGGGGAGTACTGAAAACCGTTTCTGGGGAAGCCTGAAAACTGTAGCGGACTCTTCTCTTGCCTCAGGCCAGGTGGTGGGGCAGCTACTAATGGCAGGGCAATTTCTGACTGGCTGCCTCAGGCCTAGGATTTTCTAGTAACTGACTTGTTTGGAGTTGCTCAGTTCTGGAAAACAGAGATCTAGGCCTAGTCTGCTGACCTGCCAGTTTGAAGCCTGTCATGGAGTCAGCCAGTGTCAGTCTTCTCACTCAAATCTGGAATGTTAATTTGTATGTCTTGTGGATACCATTACTTCTTTCAGATTGCAGATCCTTGACATTAGTTTCTTGTAGGTGTCAATCATCTACTAAGTTGCTATCACCTGTTATATCTGTGTGTATACTAACAGGAAAAAGGAAATCTTTTGATCAGACTCTCAGTGGCCCAAAGAGCACATAAAATCAGTTTTCCATTTTTCAACTTTTCGTGCTGTGAGAATATTAGCCATTCACACAGTGTAGATATACACAAAGGAGAAACTGCAAGTAAAAAACCTGGTGACACATGTATGGGTTAAAGAGATTTTCCTTAAGAGATTTTACTCTTTAAGACAATCTTATGAGTCAGAAATGCAGACCTCCACAGTAAAGCAAAAAGAAAACTGGAAAAGAGGACAGTGAGAGACAGGCATGCAATTATTTATGGAATGATCAGAACTTTAATTTTCAAAGCAGGGTTGCCATTTAATTATTCTATATCAAAGAGCATCACTGCTTTTGTAAGATTCTGGAGAGCCTTAGCTTATCAGTGAACAATGCAGAGCCAGGGACTGATACAAAAGCAAGAGGACTTTTATTGTTCCAGCATGCTGAGTTCATTCTGCATCCAAAAGGAGAATCAACCCTGGGCAGCTCATTTGGAGGACCTTTATACAGTTTCCAGGGGGTAGAATAGAGAAACATCAACTAGGCACAATATGATTGGCAGAACAGTGTGACTTTTAAACTGTTTTGTCTTTAGAGAATGAGGTGACAAGGACTTCCTTTTTCTGTGGGTGGCCAAACTTCCATCTTGTGGAATATGTCCCAACCTGCAGGTCAGTTCCCCCTGCCTCCCTCCCCCCCTTCCCCAACCCCTGTGGTCTGAGGAATGTTAATTAGCCTCTCTCTTCTGGAGGGGTAAGTGTCCCATGACCTTCTTGAAGTTCCTGAGCTGACCTCTTCACTTTCATAGGAGAGTTATCATGGAGATTTTCTCTAATATAGTAGTCAACCTTCAGTGTGTTTCCCAAATCCAATACTGACTAGAAGAAGACCAATTCTTCTCTAATAGAAATGTCGATTAACATCTGCAAGCTGGTTCACAGGGGTATAACATCTATCACTTATGGGTATGTTCTGAATTCATACATTTTACCTCATTGTCTGCGACTAAGAAATAGTTACTCTTACCTGATCAAGATTTTATTATACTACCTTTTCTAATATATTTTGAAGAAAATTTTACAGAAAATACATAGTAAGAGGGAAGTTAATAAAATAAAAATATAACATTTATTTACTATTTAATAAGTTTTAAACCCCTATGTGACTTCTAAATTTATTATTTTAAGCAAGTCAAAAAGATGTTTCACTATTCTTAAATCTACTAATTTTCCTTTAGTTCTTCAGTTCATTATCCTATTCCATCAACTAGACTATATAGCAATACAAAATACTTTTTTCTAGCAAAGGACGTTGTTCTATATATTTACAGAAATAATAAAGATAGCATAACCCATTCATCTTACCTTGCAAATTCCTAGCTGAATTTACTCTTTCACATTTGTTTATTTGTTGGTTGGTTTGTTTGCTTGTTCTTTTGTTTTTCCCCCACACAAACAGAATACAAACATTTCTCTGTGTCACTTTGAGGGTCTAGGAGTTGGACAGAGTCTCCTGGTAAGCAGAGAAACTAGAAGAAGGGACATGTTAGGTAATAAAGTAGAGAACTTCTAAGATGTCTGGCTTCTTCCTCACATGCCTTTTTAGAGACAAAAGCATAATAGTTAAAACAAAGATCTTTTTTACTTCTGACAATAAGGCCTCTTGCTGATGTACTAGATTAACAGGCTAAAAGCTGTCAGGACAAGTTTTCACAACAGTTGTGGGCTAATCACTTACGAAATGTAATTTAGGGAAGGAAAATCCTTTAAAGATTTTAAACCCATTCCGTCTGAAAAGACTACATTGTCTGCTTCCTGAGTTCCGTCTCTGGTTTGCAATGTCTTCTGGTCTCTGTGGACCTGCAAATGGTGTTTGTCTTCTCCCTCAACGAAAAGCTTTTCTACTGTTCATTCTATCTGTACCTCTTTGCTGGGTTTGAGACTTTTCTGCTGCTCCCAGTCCTAGCTTGAGATTTTTCTTGCTTTTAATTCTTTAACTGGCAGAGAAAATGGACCCAATAAAGACCCCTAGACTGTAACAACTTCATTTAAGTCAAGGCCTTGTTACCCGCCTCAATTCAATGTAACGTGACTATAACTGATGTCAGCCACTTTCAGCTATGGGCTATAAAACACCTTACTCTGCTCTCAGGCATTCCCTTAGCTGCTCTTTAATGTGGAAGTGTCAGAAAGTAGATGGAGACAAATTTGTGGGGCAACAATCAGGGGAGATCTTTCATGTGAATATTCTCAATAGTATTAAATTGTGATAGGAATAAGAATGGTAAGTTTATTCTTTGAAGCCATGGATACATATGGTTTTTGTATGAGCAGCAAATGAAGTAAACAAATTAAAACTTAACATCTACACATTATACTCCATTTAAAAATATTAGCACAATCTATAACACAATGCACAGATGTGGCAATTTATCAAATACTGCTTTTTCTACCACATCTTTATGTTTATTGGTCAAATGCTATAATTTATATAATATTTGTTATAACAAATTTGAAAAGTCTGGCAAACACAAAGTATATCTTATTATTTTCAAAAAAGTAATTTGAGATGTCTATAGCGAGACCTTCCCAAGAGAAACTCAGTGATTCCTCTTGCTCCAGAAATAATTTCAGTATATATACAATTAACTTCTCCTAATCAGCTCCTTTATTTCAAATGACATACTTTGAACATTATTTCATTTGTTGTTGATTTTTATTTTGTAGCCTTTATCAATATAGCAAGAATAAATTCAAATTCTCTTTTTCCTTAGGAAAAAATAATCTTCATGGCATATATAAACCACTAAATGAACACAATTGTTAAGAGAAATGTATGTCAAAGTGATTATGGTTTTGGTTTTATTTTTGTTGTTGTTTGTTTGTTTGCTTTTGGTTCTGAAATAATCATCTACTATTTTTCTAAATCTGAAATTACAATTCTCCTGTAAGTAGAAATTATCTGTGGTGAAGAAAATGAAGGAATCTTGCAACTTAAGGATGATTCAGATATTTCTTTTTTGTTTGTTTGTTTTTAATTTTCTTAATGTAGAAAGAGAATAATCTCTGGTTAATGGCAAATCATAATAACACAAAAGAATCTTTACTAATTTGGGGTATTATGTGTTATAATAACAAGAAAGATAAATGAATATGTCTGAAACTTTGGCCTGTGTGCAAAATGAACTAAACTTGAAAACTAAAACATTGCATGCATATGCTGGTACACTCCAGATTGAAAAGCTCCAGAGACAGCAAGAGGATACACAGACATCCAAAGATGAATACTAAGTTAAAGGCCAGCTTGTGCTGTATGAGACAAATGAAAATAAAGAAATATTGAATTTGGTTGCTGAGAAAAAAAAATTTAGCTTGGATAAATGTGTAAAGATTACATCAAAATTAGTGAAAGGAGTGAACACAAATGCAAGAGAATTGATTGCTACTCCATCAGGGGATATTTAAGTAGCCTCCCAATGATTCTTCTTAAGGACACATGGCATTACTATTTAAAACCTTTGAAAGGGGACAAAAATATATTGCCTACTTCTATAAAATACAGTTCTTACCAATTAACATTGACAATGGTATTATTCTGAATAACAGTCTGACAAGATTCTCTGAAAAGCTTTGCTTTCCATTTCTCTAGAGACATCATTGACATTTACCTACTTGGTGCATACAATTAATTATCCCTCCAAACTAAATTACGCTGTGTGGTTTTGTTTTAATGATTGTTCTTAATCTATTTCCCCCAAACTGGGAAGTTTAAGAAGAAAGTTTTGAGGAAAATAAGAGTCATTTAATTAAGATATCTGCTTACTAAAAGATCTGTGAATTTATATGTTAACTTAATTACATTTTGTTATATGAGTGTGACTAAAACCTGAAGCATCTTTGGTCTTATCTCATTAATTCTGATAGGCAAAGAATCTTTTAGAAGATACATGAAAGAGACTGTGCAGAAAATATTGTGTCTGAGGAGTATCTATGACACAGAAATTACAGTGACTTCAAGTATTAAAATAATAATAGAAGTATGTTCTTGGTCTTTCAAAAAAACCTGTGAAGAACACACCAGAACAGTGGAACAAAGTGGAGGGGTAGCTAAGTGAAATGCACTTAGTTCATTTCACTATTATTCTAAATATATATTAAAATACTGGATTTTGTTCTGATACAGAAGCAATGAACATAATTTAGTGAAGATATAATGGCTTCTGTATGATTTACTGAGAGTGTATAAGTGTAAGAGATTTTAGGAAGGTAAATCATTTGAAATGACATATAGAAGAAGTGATATTTCCTCGGTCAAGATTACAATATTTAAGGTAGATAATTAGAAATGACATTTTACCGCTACATGATCATTTTATTAGTACTTAATGGGAAAATAATTAAAAGAACAAAATAACATATATTTTTACCACGTAATTATACAATTCATTATTTAGACTCATTAATTATGATATGAAGCATATACTTACAAACTATATTTTTTCATAATAGAAAATACTTATATTTTTAAGATATTATTTTGATGCTTGTAATCCATCCATTTAATTCTTGTAATATAATCATACATCCTCAAAGAACTATTAACAAACCTCATAATTGCTCTTATTGAGTCAAATATTTATAGGAGAGATTTATATTCTTTTCAGTGCCATAGAGGTACACTGTTAGTTGAGACTGAAGCAGCCTTATTTCGAAATTCTATCTATGAAGAGCTAGAATTTTAACAACCTTTAAAACTCAGGCTATGCCATTTGAATTTTTCATATGGTGAGTGTTAAATGGTTCATCAAAGAAGATTTCAGTTCTCTTTGAACAGTTTTACTTTGTCCTTGTGGTATGGTAGAGCATCTTTTGGGTATATTCCCAGGAGTGCTATAGTTGGATCTTCAGGTAGAGTTGTTTCTAGTTTTATGAGTAACCACACAAGATTGATATCCAGAGTGGTTTTAGCAGTTTGCAATCCTACCAGCAATGGGATGTTCCTCTTTCTCCACATCCTTGCCAGCATACACTCTTGCTTGAGTTTTGATTTTAGACATTCAGGGTCATTTTGATTTGCATTTCCCTGATGATTATGGATGTTGAACATTTCTTTAGTATCCCATATTCTTTGATTCTGAGTAGGCCTTTACATTGAGAGTAACCTCACCAAAATCCTTCCCCATATTGTTCCAATGTTTCAGACTGTCTACAGACACTGTGGTTGTATGTTTGTCTAAACAGAAAATATAATAGTCTATCTAGAAAAATGCATTAATCATTGTTTAGATAAAATATTCAAGTATTTAAAAACAAGAGCATGAATATTCATTTTAACATCTGTAAGTCTTCAATAGAAACAAATATCAATAAATTTTATAAATAATGATTTAAATTTATATATTATATATATCCACTATATATATTTCTTACTTTGTGGTATTTTAATTTTATACATAATTTTATATATATATAGTAATATATATATATATATATATTTACATATGTATAAAGTTTATATTTACACTATATATGAAATACTTCTTTACTTTCACATATATATTTTGATGATCATTGTAACATATGTGTACAGCTTTATCAAATGTTTAAAATGAAATAATGAATTGTTGAATTTTGTTTTATATTTTTATTTTTTTTTAATTTTTATTTCTCTTATACAATATATCCTAAGCACAGCTTCCCCTTCTTCCCGTTTCCCCTTTACCCACCTCACACATATCCACTGCTCCTCTGTTTTTCTTTAGAAAAGGGCAGGCCTTCCAATGATATCAACCAAACATGGCATAACACAGTAGAATAAGAGCAGGCATAGCCCTCATAGGAAGGCTGGACCAGGGAACTCAGTAGGAGGAAAGGCTACCATGAGGAGGAATGAGCAAGACAACCCAGATCCACAGAGCCAAGCATGACATGTTTTTCATTTATAAGTGGATATTAGCTGCTAAATAAAGGATAATCACACTACAACCCATAGACCCAGAGAATTTAGATAGAGTAGAGGTCCAAGGAGGTTCTGACTTTTCAAGGTAATCCTTGCTTTAGTTAATACAGAAAACAAGATTTTCTCTTTTTTAAAATTTGTTGGGTTTCATTTCCCATCTAAGATAACAAGTCTTTCAGTTCATTTCAGATAAAAAGCTGTATCTTTAAATTATGAACTTGGCATGGCGCTTAGTCTACTGGTTATGTGGGACGTGCTTTAAGAAGCTAAAAATTTGAAATATTAGAAAGATATAGGTTGGAATGAAGGTGAATATCTGACATATATAGACAAGTGAGATGTGAAAAAAGGATAGTTATAAATTGTAAGATTCTAATATTTAAATATATATGACACAAACACTATGGACAAAAATATCCTACCACAAGTGTTCATCATCAGTGACATTGCTAGAAGTTTGGGATATTTTTGCTTACTTTATATTTTCTTTTTCCAAAAGGATGGGCCTGTTAATATGACAACAACCTGCAAAATGTCTTTCTGAATAACCCTTCTTTTTTTCATAGGAATGATTCACTGTTACTCTGACTTAACACGAATGCAATGCAAAAGCAACTTCCAGCAATTTTCTTAAAGATCTACTATCCTATCCCTGCCCTCAAAATGTTGGCTAGTTTTAAGCATCTGTTCTGTTGAAATAAATATAGAAAAGATAGGCTTCAAGATGCCAGGTGGTCAGGTTGATGACATACAATCTGCTAGTTGGCTTTTTGGACAAACACATGGATGTTCATACATTATAATTAAGGATTTTAAAAGATTTTCATGTTAAATATGCCTTATGTTCAAGTGTATTCAGTGCCTAAACTGCCCTATCTTGTCCTTAATTAAACTTTTAGTTCCCAAGAGAACAGAAAATAGAAAATTTGCACAATTATTTCTACAAAGTCCACACTAATCTATCAACTAACTTTTAAAATTACCTTAAAGTTCTTTAGACTTATCAGTAAGCAAGCATATAAAGGTGTCTTTTGCCTTCTCAAAACATAAAGATCAGACATTTTGATTCTTGAGTTATATTTTTTACTTACTTTCTATTTAATGCATTTTGTGGCTTAAACGCTTAGAATGCAATATAATAAAGCCATGTGAAAAGTGTTTTCTAATTCCATGATTTTAAGATGTGAAATTTTTATCTAGAACGTTCGTTATGTGAGTTCAATATACAAATAAAATTGGCACATATACTGATCATTGGCTTCTAACAACTACCAGTGTTCTCTCTTCCCTCTCTCCCTCTCTCTCTCCTTCTCCCCCTCCCCTCCCTCTCCCCCTTTCCCTCCCCCTCCTCCTTGTCCTTCCTTCCTTCCTTCCTTCCTTCCTTCCTTCCTTCCTTCCTTCCTTCTTTCCTTCCTTCCTTCCTTCGTTAAGTGATACCAGCAATCTTCATATAACTTCTTTTTAACATATGGAAATAAAGTCTGTAAATAATTAAATGAATGCAACAACAATACAAAACGGTAACTGTAAAAAGTGGTGCCTTTGAGCATATGAGTGTCAGGGGTTTATCTATATGTTTAATTTGTGTCAGCATACAGCCTGACAGACTCCTGTATCTAAATCCAATTCTAATTTTATCTTGGACATCAGTTGTTTATCTTCATGTACAAGGAACTTGTCCTCTTAGGCTTTCAATAAGGCACAAAATATTGATTGGTGAAAATAAACACATTTTCCAAGAATGACACTTCAAAACAGTACTTTTGGGTACTGAGCAAGGAAAACCTTAAAATATCCAATTATATTGTTTTTCCCAGTATTTATATGAAATATAAAATGTTTGTCACATAAATTATTTTATTTCTCAAGGAAGATCAGAGATTAAGTAGACAGTAATCAGTATGCATAGATGTATTTTTTTACTTTGTATAAGTCATTGTACTTTTTATTAAGCTATCATTTTGGACAGATATATCATGTTCATGGACAAGTATAGATATAATCAAGAAATAGAGAAGAAGCTTCAGTTACCCACAGTCTTAGCCTCCTTGACATCATTCCATAATAAAATTTTCCAATGTGGGAGAAAGATCTTCCAAGATGCTATAAAATCTGAACTTGAATAAATCTTTGAAGGCAGAAATTTTGAAAGGTAGTTTCCCACAGTCTCTGGCCAGCATGCTAAAAGAGGCTTGTGTTTGGGGTCTTTTTTCTAATCTTGTCCTTCTCCAATGTTTATGTTTTTGTTTCCAGGATCGTGTTATATTTTGGGGACATCTCAACTATTTCCTGAAGTCAGGTTCTTGAAATAATTCTCTATAAAGAATTACCTCATAATATATTTTGTTTTGTTTGATTTGATCAAATTTTGGTGCCAGACAACATTTTGTGAAGCAATAGTAGTTATAAAATCAATTGTTTAGTGCTAAATTCTTATTAACCTCTGTTGTTCATAAAAAGTTGACATCAGATATATCAATTCCCTGATGAGCTTCATGTCTTGATATTTTTAATCTCTGTATTTTCACTAATTTTTTTCTCTGATGACATCTAAATATCTTCTATTTCATATATGACAATATTAGGAGTCCTTTTGCAATACCATTTCAAAAGTACTTATAGACTTGTCCCTTAGTCTACTCAGACCTTAAGGTTTTATCCTCTGGCTACCAGAGTTCAGTTTATTTTATTTCAACCTCATACTTGTCATCTTATTTAACACTGTTTTCAGTCTTGATACTAATCTGGATAGTATTAATCTTTGTTTGGACTTTCAACCTTCACCAGTTTCTAATCATTAAAACACTCCATCAAAACTTGATTTCTCTTTTAATCAGTATTTGATATGCAATCTTACATTTTATCTGTACTGCTATATCTCAATGCTCTCCTTTTAATATTTATGTATTAAAACCACCAGTTTCTGTATCTTTTAAAGAAATATAACACTGTTGACACTGCTTACAAATCTATTTTAATATCACTGGTTCAAATTTCAAACTCTCTACTCCTCTGTGTATCTAACATTGGTAAAAACCAAATAATTTAACTATGTATTTTCTTTTTTAAAAATTCTGCTCTTTGTATACCCCATAACTATCAACACACACACACACACACACACACAAACACACACACAAAAAATCATTCCAACTTTAAAATGTTAATCCAAAATTCTGCAGGTGGGTAACTTTTTGAACATTGGAAGTTAGAATCACCTTGCATGATTATTTTTCTTCTAATTGACACATGAAAATCCCAACTATCAATTGCTTGCTTTTGTGACTATTTATAATTGCTGATATGTCTTAGGCTAAACAGTGAATAGTTATACTGATAAATACCATGCAAAACATTGCCCTCTGACACTGACTTAGAGAAAAATATTAATGATTGCAAGACAGTGAGCAGTTGGCAATAGTTTCAATAGAAAGAGTTATATGACTCATGAAAACTGACTAGCAGTTTTTAATCAGGCGAAGGAAAAGAGGACATTCTAAGCACAAAACCTGACATTCCAAAAGTGAAAAAAAATATGCTCATTAGAAAGGGTAGTTTTAAGGAGTGTTGGAGAGCAGGCAGAGAAAGGAGGAAGTTGCAATATTTTTTTCTGCTCCCATGTGAGCTGGAGCTCCATCTATTATTCTATTAACATAGGAAAAACATTTACAGAAGGAGAGTGTGTACTTTTGGACAGAATTATACTTTTAGGATCCTCTCTCTCTCTCTCTCTCTCTCTCTCTCTCTCTCTCTCCCTCCCTCTCTCTCTCTCTCTCTCTTTCTTCAAACATATATCTGTGTGTGTGTGTGTGTGTGTGTGTGTGTACAATTACTATAGTGTCCTCTGTGAAAACCTTTTTTGGAATGCTCATTTTGCCATTGCTTGTTTGTTTATTTGTTTGTTTTTTTTTTTGATACCAGATTTTGCACTTGGAATAAGTAAGTAAGGAAGTAAGGAAGAAGGCTGTTTTCCTTCCACTAGAATGCATTTTCTTCCCAGTAGAATGTTTGACCACCCCATCAGTTTTCCATGTCCCCTTCCAGTGGCCTCCATTTGTATCACAATTTTGGTGGCCTATTTTTTGACTATTGATGCTACATATATGTACAAATATATAAACCAAACCCACTGAGTCCATCTTGTTTATGTGTATAAAGTTTTATGGCTGACTACTTTGTGTGTTATTACTAGGGTTTAAGCATTGGAGAATCAATTATCCTCTTGGAAGCTGTAAGATATCTCTACCTTCTACATTAGCATGTTTGTTGATATTACTATTGTTTAGAGAGACATTGGAAGGAGGGACAATCTTACTTCAGACTTCTTGTTCTTTTGGGTGACCACATGCTAAAACTATGGTCTGTACAACACAATTGGATTCAGTGCAGAAAAAAATTTAAAAAGTAATCTCAAATATGACAGAAAGGGATGGAAGAGTTGAGAATGTGATAAGGGAAGAAGATGATGGAGACAGATATGTTCATAACACATTGAATGATCTTTTCAAATAACAAATAGTAAGATAATAAGAAATGCTTTGTTGCCGGGCGGTGGTGGTGCACGCCTTTAATCCCAGCACTTGGGAGGCAGAGGCAGGCGGATTTCTGAGTTCGAGAGTTCGAGGCTAGCCTGGTCTACAGAGTGAGTTCCAGGACAGCCAGAGCTACACAGAGAAACCCTGTCTCGAAAAACCAAAAAAAAAAAAAAAAAAAAAAAGAAATGCTTTGTTGATAACTATTTTTCAAGTATAGATTAATTAGCACCACAAAATATTAAAAAGAAATTGTTTGCATCTATGTGTCAAGTGTCATTATAATATTTAAATGAAAATTTTTATATCAACAAACAAGTATAAAGATCTGCTTTAGGAAAAGTGATACTATATCTACATATATTTGTTTATTATTTTTGAAAGTTTTTTGTCTGTTTTCTCTCTACCTGTTTATCAATTATCTATCCATCTATCTATCTATCTATCTATCTATCTATCTACCTATCTATCATTTATTTATCTATTTGTGTGCCTGTGTGTGTGTTCATGTCATTCTATGCATGTGAGTCAAGAGTTGTTACTGTTTTCTCTTGTTTTTTTCTCACAACCTGTGGATTCTAGGGATTGACCTCAATATATCAGGCTTAGTGGGGAGCACTTTTACCTGCTGAAAAGTTTTAATAATTATGAATTTCTCTGAACTACTTTAAAAATAGATCCAAAATTCTTACTGATCTAATCACTCAGTATTATTCTCATCCATTTCTTTAAACAATCGTTCAAAATTCAGATGAGTGTCATCTTCAACGTTTGCATAGAAACCAAGCATTTGTGAAGGCCTGTCCTTCCAATCTGACTTCATCTTCTGGGGTGTTTACAGATCACTCCTCCATTCCTGCAAACTTTTGTGTTTTGCGAGTTATGTATGTGAATGTATGTATCTCTGCATTTGTATGTTTTTCTTGAGCTATTTTTATTTGATTCTTTAATTTTTACTTTTATTTTATCCTATTCTCTATGTTTACTTTTGTTTTATCTGAATTTATTGTGTTATTATTTTCATCATCATTTTACATCTTATTTTAGTGAAATAAAAAAAAAGAATGTGTATAGGTTTATGTGGGCTGATAGGTAGAGAAGATCTTGGGGAAGTTGTAGAAAGAAAAGTCATAATTACAATACATTGAACAAAAATACTATTTTCAATTATAAAAATAAAATATGTATAAGTAGAAATATAAAATAAAATATAAAACAAAAATAAAAACAAACAAGATCACTATTAATGAATCCATATTACTACATTATATAACTTCATTTAGTTGTTTTTGCAAATATGCTGATGAACAAGATCAATCAACAAGATTGACTGAACTATTATTTAATAAAGGCATGGTTCTGAAATATACATATCTATTTTCTCTTGTATTTATATTTTTTGTATAACAATTTATCTTTACTGGGGGTTAGAGAAAATATGTTGAGTACTTGTTCCTATGTTCCATAGCTTACAAAGATAAGCTATGGGCAAAAATAATTTCAAAGCAATCAATGTATTTGATTTAGAATAAATCAAAGAATGAGTTGAAACTGGAAGAATCTTCCTCACATGCAAATTGCCCTGGTTTACACAAAGACACACATACACACATACATACAGAAACACACATGTACACACACACACACACATATGCTCACACATACACACATAATGCACAAACATGCACACTTTCAGTTATATATTCCTGATAAGATACAAATTCCAAATTTATTTTAAGATAATAATCCTTCTATGTGTGTGATTTGTACATCAGAGATTCCTATTGAGCTTGGTGCCTATTCTTTTTCATGTGCTGCTTGTCTCATTGAGCTGACTTGATGTTATTGCTCAACAGCATGGTTTGGCTAGAAGTTCCAAAGTAGCTTAGCTCACATCTGGCTCATTTGGTATCAATGTCTAGAATGCTAGGATCAGCACTGCTCTGTCTCTCTACTTTTCACTACATGATTTCTCTAGGCAGTTTATCTTATGGTATTATCAAACTTTCTTGATTAGCGTTCAGGCTAGAAAGAACATGTTCCATAACAGAGGAAGCTGAAGATTCAATTCCTCAGGCTGAAAGTATCCAGATATTTCTTTGCTACCTAGTAATAGGAAAAGGAAACTAGGATCCGTTGAGTTTTGTCTAGATATGGAAGGTATATTTATACCAATCGTTAAAAATTTTAAACAGCATTTATCCACTAAATCAAACAAAGATATAATATATGCCTTTTCAGTAAGATCTGATTTGATTACATGTTCTGAATGCTTATGAATTAATTTCCCTTTTTACTAATCCAAACAACGTGAGTATATAAATTTTATGCATTTGTAAGTCAGTTGTTACATAATTATCTATTAAAATAAAGGTAATGGTAGGAAAAAAGATATTTGTCATTGTAGATCAGAGTTTATTTCATTGGTATTATATTATTACATTATTTTAGACATTAATTTATATTTATCAATGGCATTTTATTTAGAGGAAATATATAATTATACAAAATATTAATTTATTCTGTTTAATGTATTAGTATTTTAATTGTCTATACAATAGTGCATTAAAAATTTGAAACATATTACAATAGTTATGACATAATTTAGGGCTCAATCAAGATGATTATCTTTAAGTTATTTCTGAAACATCCCTATGTTACTTTGTAATAACTTCAAATGTATAGCACTATCCTACTTCCTATAATTTTCTAAAGGAAGGAAATTATTTGGTTATCAACCAAGTGCAATAGAAGCTTCTTTAAATCTCTTCCATTTATAAGCATAATTTGACTTTCTAAAGTGAAAATATCTTCGAACAGCAGGCCAGAACTACTTTATTCTGAGTGGTGGAATTAACCTGAAGTCCAGTAAAAAGACATTTTAGTTACAATTCATTAATACATTGTAAAGCACATTTTTCTAGTGCTACCCATGTAGAAGAGAGACAGCATCCACTCCTGACAGCTGTCCCCTATGTGCTTTCTGTAAACAGAAAATGAAGCAGCATCCCCCTCATTCTCTCTGGAAAGACAGCTTTCAGAGTGTTATGCAAATGACATGACCCTCTAGCTGTGGCATATTCTTCAAAGAGACACCTACCTTCAACAGTGACAGAAAGTAACGATGTGACAAACGAGCTTGCCGCCTGCACACATGCCATGGATTTCACCTAGCATCCTTGGATGTGATAAAATTAACATGACCTCTATTGCCAAGGACATTACAATCAATGCAACACTGACAAATAGGAGAAGCAAATGTGGAGCCTGTGTCCTCATCTGCAAGGCTTTCAGTTAATCCTTTAAAAATCAATTTGCCTTTATATTTTATTTTGTTTTCTTTGACCTGAAATCTACTCAGGGAGACAATCTCTATTGTCTTACTTGCAAGAAGGCAATGCATTTTCTGCAGGCAGGAAGCAAGGTAACATATGATATACTCAAGTAATTAGAAGGTAGGTGGAGAATATAAACCTAGAAAGAAAATTGACACAGAGATTAAGGGTCTTGCCTTATTGTTAGTGCAACCTAATAAAGGTTTTTCTTTGTTTTATGATTGATTTTTCGCCATTAAAGAGAAAAATCAAGTGCTGTATTTTTCTTTTTTATTGAGAAAATTTTACAAAGAAGCACAACAAAACATATTCAATGATTCTACAAAATACTTAAAGTACAAAAGAAAATATTTTTGTGCTACACACAACGATGGGAAGCAGCCCATTTGAAGTTTATGTTAACTTATTTGTAGTCATCAAATGGAAGAATCTATAGGACATTTTCAGTTTGCATTGCTAGACTCGGAGAAAGCTCAAAATTGTAACCAAAAATATCCTCGTGACATGAAACTTAGCACAGCTCTCAAAGTCTACAGATGTCAACATTCAGTCTTTATTGATTTAGATGTGTGCTTATAATTTTTGCAAAGCTATTTTATAGCAATGTAAAATGATTTATTTTTAGTATTCATGGTTATTTCATAAATGTGAAAACAAAGACTAATAAACAAATAAGGGTTACCTGTATACTAATCAGAATGGGACACAATGAATTGGATTCATTAAAATACAAAAATATATTTAAAAACCTGTCTAAAGTTATTTGATCTTAGGTTCAAAGCAGTATATTTGTTTCTGAGTAATATATATATATATATATATATATATATATATATTTACTATATATTATTATGTAATTAATATATATATTGCTATATGTATTTATAGCATTATATATGCTATAAATTATCTACTTTCTCTAAAGATATAATAAGTTAATTTGGGAATAAATGTTTAATATTATATTAAAAGCTCAAATGATTTTCAAAGTTATACAAATTATAAAAAAGGAAAAATAAAGTTTTAAATTGTTTACAAGAAAGCTAACCTAACAATTTCTAAATATACCTGAAATAGAATAGATGTATTAGATTTGCTAATACTCAAACCAATATATTCTTCTTATTATAGATTTAACCAAATGATCATATATAATTGTAAATAGTTATTATCTATTAAATGTGGTAGACTTTTGCTCATAGATATTTACTGTACATATGATTAAAATTTTATCTAATATATGTATTAAAACTATTGAAGACAAAAAGTCTTTTTCTAGATACTTGAATATAAAAGTATCAGTTTTTGTCATAAAAAGTGCTCTGAACAATAGAGGCAAACATTTTTTTGGGGGAGCTTCATTGTAATTCATTGGCTTGGAAGTAATTGTTTGGAGCACAAGGGTATTTATATATCTCTGTCTTGATCATTCAGTTTGGAAAATTTATAATAAACTGTATATGAGAAAATGAAGATATAATTTTGTTTTATGTATCAATCCAGTATCATATACATGGTGCCATATTACGTATTCCTAATAAAATTTCCTTATAAATGTATGATTGATTGTTATTATAATAGTTATAAAGATAGAAATGAGATTTACTTGCCACATTTTGTTATGATTCTGCTTTTATGCTGATTTTCATTCTAATATGTGTAATTATAATCTTCAAGTTACTTATTTTTAATGCTTACTCACTGTTCTACATACTCATTTTAAAGCTCAGGGAAGATGATTTTACTTATTCAGTGGAAATTTGTGACCACAGAAATTATCAGGTCCTTCTTTAAATTAGTACCGAATCTATCACCAGATAGAGCAGTATTGTATGGTGAACTGTAATCATTGAATATCTCAGAGTGTATACTAAATCTTTGTGAATGAAAGTTCATGTAACTGAGTATAAGTACAAACTTGTTTCTAATAGTCATGATAAATTTGATCATGAATATTTTGTTCAACTGGACAAGGATAAGAGTCACTATGAATGAAGCTCCTGGAATCTAGAGTAAGTCATTTTCGCATTATCATGCCAATTCAGGTAGAATTGCTTAGACAAGAAACTCATTGCAAATTCATTAAGTACAATAATGGAATTATATTCATGGGATTCATTGGTCTTATCATGTCTTCTATTATCTAGAATATTCTTTTGACAGCTCAGTTACTATACTAGATATATAACACTATCTTTCCTGGATGAAGTAGTTTCTTAACACATATAAAATGAATTTAGTACATATTACTTTCTTGAATAACCAGGATTCACCAGCCCAGATTATCAAACATAAGTCAAAGGTCATTATACATATAATCATTTTCTTTAAAAATGAACATAATCATTTTCTATTCTTGTGAAATTATACTTTATCAGCAGTAGATCTTCATATACTGCCACCAGGGGAAACATGATGACTTCATTGATCATGAATGTAAGTTGTCTGTCATCTACTTGTGATTTTCCTCTTTGAGTCAGTGTACTGAACAAGGAGTTACTTTTTTTGAGGGCAGTGAGTGATTACAACTAAAAAAGGGAAAATTGGGTATACTACAGTGGGTGTAAGGAATAGTATATTTGAGACAATATGGGTCCTTAAGAACACATCTAATCTATGTGATCCTCTGTCATTGATACCACAGTGCAAAATATAGTCAAATCCAATCATGATTAAAAAGTTGCAGCCTTTTTATAAGTGAAGATTTGCATCATCTCTCCACAAAAAGAATCACACTAAGAGGAGTCATGAAGCAAAAGAATATAGAATATCAATAGATGACAATCATTCTAATACAGGTTATGGTCATATCGTCAGTGAGAGATGAGGGCATTTATGAATATTTCCTTCCTTACTTTAATATTTGTTATGAGTAGTTGAATGTTTGGGAGCATATATATTAAGAAAACATTGCTTTGTTATTTTTCTGTACCCTTTTCAAGTACCATAACATGTGTAGACTCTACATTAGTATTTATGTGTTAGGTTTTTAATACCATATGCATGTCATGGAGTATAAGAATGAAAAGACTCAAGAAATTTACTTCCTATTTTAGAGAAAATGCTACCCTGTATTTGGTAGTTTATGGATGGTTCATTTATTTATGAAGAATCGCTACATCATATTGCTTTTAGCCAAAAACTCTGGTTTTATGGAGATGCATATGGGTAACAAGTAGGCAAACTATTGTAGTGGGAGGCAATAAGAAAGAGGTGTCTGGCTGACTCCTGGCTTAACCTCTATGTCCCCACAATAAGCTCAACACCAACTGGCAGTCTCAGTGGTTCCAGCCTGGGTTGCTGCCTCTGCCCACAGCCAACCTCCACCTCCAAGGCTCTAGGCTTGGCTCTGAGGATGGTGCTAGGCTTAGCCCCATGTAATAATCACTGTTAGATATCACAATATCCAGTAGCCCAGTAAATCAAAACTCTAATGATTATAGTTAGCCAATCAGGTTTATATATCAATAAAATCTCAATACACAAGGTACCCACACAACTTAGACAAGTTATCATAATCATCCTAACCTTTTGATATGCTTAACTCCCTGAGGCTACTGAAGCCACACAGGTTCACATCCACTTCCATTTTCCTTCTCCTCTATTCCCTCTTGCATGCCTCTCTTTCTCCCACTCTTAGCTCTGCCTCCCTTTTCCCTGTCCAATCACAGGCTTCCTGCTTGACTAATATTTAAAATAGATTGGACAGGGAAATTTCTGCCACAGCCTCTTATGCCATATGTTAAATGACAGCTTATACCTTGTAACAGTAATTGCAATGTTTTCTTTGGTCTTTATCTTATTTTTTAATAATATTTGCAATGTCTCAGCCAAGACTCATTAAATAATATCTCCAGTTGTTTTCTCCTTCTACTCATCTTGGAGTCTCCACATGTTATTGTTACTCTAGGAGGTGTTTCACAGGACTCTGAGGTTATATTATTACTTTTTCTTCAACAGATAAAGCTAACTCAAGCTAGTCTTTTAGATTTTTATTTATTCTCTCTCATGTCAGCTTAAATTTGGTTTTCTGTACTTACAAAGGCTAGAAGGCTTCACATTGCCTAATGTCAAATAGTTTTGTCATTGCCTTGACTGACTCTATTTATACAAATTTTAGCTTTATATTGAATCCTAAGTTTTTTTACTACTTTTCATTTTTTATAATTTGCTTTTATATATAAACTATCTTCTCTCTCATATAAATTGATCACTGCAGATATTAGATTATATCTTTTTTTCAGGATTTGATGTTATTATTTTTGTTGGTGGCAATGTTGCTATACCTGGGTTTGAATGATTTAGGTTTGTTTCTTCTCTAGTTTGTTACTCCTGGTGTCACTTCTTAGCTAATGAACTAATAGGCTACTAGACGCAGGAAATGTCCTTAAATATTTTAATGTATCCTTTCCTTTACTTTCCTATACTTTCTCATCTTTTCCCAAAGAATGCTGAATGTGAGATGCTTTTACCCTGCATTCAACAACTATGCTTTAGCAGTCCTTTCTTGATTGTGAAGAAACTCAATATTATCCACAAGTCAAAATTCAAATCTATTCAGATATTTGTTTGGGAATTCTTCAGCATTGTTTGGGGGATGAGCCATATAAAACTCCCAGGAAAACAACTTTTTTCTTTTTCAAAATTCCAACTTTGGATATTTAATTTCATAGAGTTTGTTTTTATTCTTTGGGCAGTTCTGGATTATGCCTCAGTGAATCAGAATGTAATATATAAAATGCTAAGCAAAGGCTACAGAGAGGGGGGGGGACAGGGAGAGGGAGAGGGAGAGGGAGAGGGAGAGGGAGAGGGAGAGGGAGAGAGAGAGAGAGAGAGAGAGAGAGAGAGAGAGAGAGAGAGAGAGAGAGAGAGAGAGAGAACTAAAACTTGAAGTTAACTTTTCTTTTTAGAAAATAGACCTGATTTCAAGTAAACATCAGTGTTCTATGAATTTTTTTTCCTGCTGGAGCTGCAAAGCAAGCTGAGCAGTCGCAATGTCTTGAAACTGAGAACTTATGTAACAGTAAGTTTCATGAATGAAATTGTAAGGGTGTGGAAAATTGCTGAAGGAAGACCCCAGAGTCAGATAGTATGCAAAAACAAAGATCATTTCTTCTACAGAAACAGCCAACATTCTGGGGTCAACTATTCTTTGAAATGGTGATCTTAGATAAAGGCACACAGAGAGAGTTGTAATCATAGTTAAGACAAAGATACATATTTTGTGTGTCACTGTACGTAATGAAGACAATAAAATGCCTAGCACAATATGGTTGTAACTTTTTTTGATTTTTTTAAATAGTAACAAAAACTCATCCTTGATTTTATGCACACAGTAGCACTTGAGACTCATTCTCATGAAAATAGTTTCAATGAAAGAAAATCAATGGAATAAAATTTCATTATTTACTTGTTATTGTCTCAAGCAATATGTAACATTTTCTTATTTAACTTTCAGTCATTTTAAATTCAATTAGTTACAATTTCACATATTCTTAAAAACAACAAAAACAACAACAAAAATAAAACACAAAAAATAATAGGTGTGTTAGGCCCAAAATGTCCCGTTTTAAATGTACATTTCTTTTTGCTTTAAAGGTAGTTCTCTTTTATGGTAGCCAAGAGTTTATTATCATTTAAAAAATATTCATTATAAAAGCAGTATTCATTTCTCTTAAACTCCATATAGTGTTTCAAGTATAAATGAGCACTTTGATATAATCTAACCTTTTAATTACTCTTGTAGAATATGTTTCTAAATTAACTAGTTTAATTGAGATTTTACAAATTTATCATTTCTAAAATATAAATATTCTGAACAAATGTATAAATGTAGAATTTATTATTGTTATTGTTTTTATTTATTCACTTTTATTCCCTGTCACTGTCCCATCCTGGTCACCCTTTTATTGGTGGTTCAGTATCTGAGAGACTAAGAGTCTATTCTCTTGGTTTTCCTCTGGTATTCCCATCCTTTTAGGAGCAGCAAACCTTCATCCTCTTTTCCAGTAAGAGTTCCCAAGCTCTGTCCAATATTTTGCTCTGGATGTCTGCATATCCATGGAACCTCTCAGAAGACAGCCACGACATACTCCTTTCCACAAGCAGACTTTCTCAAATTTTATTTTATTAATCATTTCATTCATTTATATCTCAAATGATATCCCACTTTGTGGTTACATCAGCAGAAAACCACTATCCCACATCTGCCCTCTCCACTCTCCCCTTTGCTCCCCCACCCACCCACCCTCTCCAACCCCACTGTTCCAGCATCTCCCTAAGCTGTACATTCCTTGGTTTGTGGTCTAGTCCCTGGGAGAACTGGGTGTTCCGGCCAGTCAACATTGTTCTTCCTATGGGGTTGCAATCTTCCTTTGCTCCTTCAGTCCTTCTGCCAACTCCTCCACCTGGGTCCTCAAACTCAGTCTAATGATTGACTCCAAGAATCCATATCTATATTTCTCAGTTGCTGGCAGAATCTCCCAAGGAACAACCACACCAGGTTCCTGTCAGTAAGCGACTGGTGACAACAACAACAACAACAACAACAACAACATCCAGGTTTGGTGTCTATAGACAGGATATATCCAGGAGGGGCAGTCCCTGATGGCTCTTCCTTCAGTCTCTGCTTCATTTATTTTGTCCCTGCTTTTCCTTTGGATAGAAACATTTTTGGATTAAAAACTTTGAAGTGGATAGGTGGGCCCATCCCTCTACCAGCGACCATGCCTATCTATTGGAGGTGGTCTCTACAGATTCTATCTGACATTTTAAAAGATACTCTGCTGAAAGTATTCAGAAACCTCGAGACAAAGTAAAATCCTAATGATGAATTAATTATTAAAAATTTGTAGATTTCTTGCGTGATTGACACTCAAATTTTAGCGATGACTCTACTAAATCAAAATGTATCTATATCTCGCTGTCACTGATTGAGTATTTACTGAATCAGTAGCATTATGTTCAGTTATATTTTAATATATACCCTGGAATATAAGTTCCATTTTCAAGTAAAAATTTTATGTGTGTGTGTATGTGTGTGTGTGTGTGTGTGAGCGTGTGTGTGTGTGTGTGTGTGTGTATGTGTGTGTGTGAGAGAGAGAGCATGTGTGTGTGTGTGTATGTGTGTCTGAGTGTCTGTGCGTGTGTGTATACATATTTGAGTGTGTGTGTGTGTGTGTGTGTGTGTGTGTGTGTGAGTATGTCTCTATGTGTTGTCAATCTTCTTGTGGATGATGGTACATAAGATATGTGAAGAAGCAACAGTATAGGCAACAAAGATAACCAGGTAGATTTGACTATGGAATGTGAAAAGCTATAGTCCTCTCTTGGGATGTTTTCATGTATTTTATATCACCCAGCATTTGAGAAAAAAAGCAAAGAACTTACTTTTTAACCAAGTTACTCAGTTAAAAATAATCTTTGTGACAGTTTAATCCTACTGCATTTTTGTGACAAAATGAATATAGCATACTCACCAAAACTCAGCTTCTCGGGAATTTTACTAATGGTCCATTTAATGTTCCATGGATGTGAACGTTTGTACTGCAGAGAAGCTGGCAGCCACAATTAGCAAAATAAGCTGTCAATTCTGACAGTAGCTACTTCATTTCAAGAAAGCATTTGAGCAGATTTCTTCTATTTGTAAATCGGACAAAGAAATTTTACAAAATTATATAGCCATAATGACAGATGAAATTCTTGCCTGTAATGGAGACAGCAAGAGGAATGTCATTCTTGAAGTTTTAATGACACAATTTAATAAAACAGTTTGAGTCAGAGTTGTAAAGAAATGAGTACTGGTTCCATTGTTCTGTCAGCAAAAGAGTGGAAACAAATAATATATTGTTCTGGTTTAATACACTAAATCACTTCTTCAGTCTGATATTAGCAAAGATATTTATTCCCCTTTGAAAAAGAATCACTGAATATTAACCATGAAGAAAACAGAAATGGACATTGGTGCTTGCCACTAACCTCCTTCAAATACCTGCTTTCAACCACTTCTGGTTTCAGAATTTAACATTGTGGAACTTTTTTTTTTCTTTTACTAGAGTACATAGTGAATCTTTCATATTCACCATTCTGTTTTTGTGTCAATACTGACTTAGCGTTTAAAATTGTGTGCAAAAAAATCTGATGGATTTATGTTATGCACACTGCACTAGAAATAGATTGAATAAAACTCATTAGCAAATTTATACTTTGATATTTTCATAATATTAGCAAAGAGTAACATTTTGTTTGTGTGTTGTGATCCATATGTATACATGTATGTATATATATATATATCAAGGTATATTTTAGTAAGAAAATGACACTACATGATACTAACATTGATATGTAGGAAAAAATTTAAAAATACCAACATACTGTCTACACTCTGTAAAGAAGAAAGGAGAGAAGCTCAAACACTAAATGGATAAATCAGAATTTAAAAAAGTAAAATATTAAAGACGTTTGGCAGAAAGGAGGAAATGGGAAACACAGGAAAGAGTGAAATTCCAAGAATGTTTTAAGAAATTATAATGGCAATGCAGGTGCAATGTCAGGACTAGAGAACAAGACTAACCAATGGAAACAAAAAACAGAGTCACCAATAAGCAAGCCAGTAGTTCATCCCATGTGAAGACAGAGAGGGTTGAGGTTCTCTGGTTTTTTGATTTGTGTGTTTTGGTTTGGCTTGTTTTTTCCCCCCTTTCTTAATATGCATGTCATTTTGTAGTTGTCTTTTGTAGGGTGGAGGAAGGGTCAGATTCATGATTAGACCTCAAATCTTTAGTACAGAAAGGGCTTCAAGTTGGCTTATTCCCCAGCCTCCCTTTAACTCTGATTTAATGACTAACTACACTCAATTCTCCAGAGTCTTTTTGTTTGTTTTGTTGTTTATTTCTTTTTGTTGTTGTGGTGGTGGTTGATGTTGTTTGTTTGTGTATATGTGTGTACATGTGTATGTGTGTGGTGTGTGTTTGTGTGTGTGTGTGTGTGTGTGTGTGTGTTTAGCCCATCAATGGGTATACAGAAATATCTAGGATCAACATCAAACTATTTTATCCAATTGAGTACAAGGACCAGCAGGCTGGATGTGTCCCATCTCTGAAATACTTCCAAAACACACCTAGGTATAAGCTTGATTTACCTTCACTAACTACCTTTGGTTGTCTGGAGGGACAGACAGTAGCTCAGTGTAATCTTGACTGTCAGGATACATAGTGGGACACTGAGGGATTCTTTGTTTTGGGTATGCTCATCTGTTTTTATAGCATTCAAAGCCCTCTTTTTTCCCCCAGGAGCCTACTAGCTATTATTAATAAATGTGCTCTTTATTTTTAAATGTCATTAATAAATACGCTCTTTATTTTTGTGTGCAGCAAACTTCATATTTCCCACCAAATAGACCAGTGTTTACAAATATATGATGGCATTAAACACAGATTCCTGGGTCTGCAGTAATTCTTAGAATGGTCACACCCTTAGCTTGTGGTGAAGGAAGACCTTTGCATGTGACATAAAACAAAACTTACAGTCTCGTCCTTCATTTTAGCTGGAACATTTTATTGTTATATATGTCCTAAGATGGTTCCTTCTAGGACATGAGGAAGGGCTGTTTCTATTTTCTGCTTGATGAATGATCTTCCATCATCTAGTAAAATTTTGCAGAGTGCTTTATTGTGTCCCCTTGAGTTCAAGATCTCGTTTTTCTCTATTGCAGAAAACATCCCTGAGGACTTGCTCACTCTGAGTTAGAATTCGTTGTTACTATTAATGGGTCAGTATTTCCAGGCATCACTTCAGTTACATACTGGTGACTGTTATTCTAGATATTTCTTCTTCACCTACCATTCCTTGAATCCATAACATGGCAGAGTTAAGGTAGGTATTAGGTATCTCTAACTCATCTTTTTTTTTTTTTGTAAATCTCAATACTTTGCTGTTTAATTATAAATTCTGTCTGTGTGCGTTTTAAATTCGAGAGCCTCTTATGCAATAGAGGACAAGATGAACATACTAAAATAAGGAAAGTTACACAGAATTAGTTTGGTATGCGAGTACACATATGTAATCCCAGGCAGGAAAAAGAAAAATTAGACATTCAAAGCCAAACTCTCCTACATAGAAAATTCAAATGTAGCCAGGATTATGTACGATTCTGTGAGAAATATAAAAATGTCACGACAATAGCAAAAGCAAATCAGTAATTAGACATTATTTAAGAAACTAAATATTGTGTAATTAAGTATATTGAGTTATTTCTTTAAAAGATATGTTTTCTTACAATGGGAAAATCATACTTATACTGAAGAAATGGAATTTTTAGAGAGTCACATTAATTATGATGTTCATATTAATTATTTCATATTTAAGAATAGTTATAGAATTTAGTGATCCTCTAAATGAGGTATCCAGAAAAATTGCCAACATACCAGCATTTTATTGTTATATATTATATAACAAGATTCATATTATACTGAAAATTATATTTACCTCACTTACATATGGAGAAATATAGTAAAGTAATTAGAAATAAATCACTTCAAATTATGCATCTTCTTACAAGTTTGTGCTTGATTACTTTTTAATATGTGACAGAATTCTTCAGCAGTTCTTCCTTTCTCATTAGTGTATTCAGATGTGATATTTCCTTTCTAAGCATGTATGCAATTTGTTCAATATGGAATTATAAATTTAAGAAAATTAGATTTTATGTTCATTAAGCATAATGAATGTAATGATAAAATAAAGTATGACTTTGAGTCTTTAATGATATATGAACTTGACAACAAAGAACTCATTTTCAACTTTCTTATTTTTGTAAAATATTGCATCAAAGAAATTGTTGTCAAAGTTTTTGAGATTTTTTTCTTCCTTTTTTTTTATTTCTGCAAGATTGTTCATAGCATAGATGATGATTTGCACACTTATAATATCAAAATCAGTAATGTATCTTATATAGTGTGATAAATAGTATAATTGTTAATATGAATTCTACTAATCACCAATGGAAACATGATGTTTTTATGAGACAATATAAAAACATATAATTAATTAAATATTAAAATATAATAAAGTATAATAGTACAGGAACAAACACTTATTCTAACAAGATTGTTAAAGACTGTATTTTGTTTTTACTCTTTAATCTTTTTTTGCAATCCAGTTGTTACTTCCCTCTGGGTCTACCTTCTAACTGTTCCTCATTCCATACTTCCTCTCATTTCCAAGAGGATGTCCCCACATCACCCCCACCACCCCACTGTACTTCCCCATTCCCTGTGGCCTCAATTCTCTCCAGGGTTAGGTGCATCTTCTCTCACTGGGAGGAGAACAGGCAGTCCTCTGCTGTATATGCATCAAGGGCCTCATGTCATTTGATATACTCTGTAAAGATACAAATTTGGGGAATATACAATACCGTATTTTGATTTTATTGTTTCATTTAGTGAAAAAATTTTCATACAATATATTGTGATTAGACTATTGCCTCCTTTTATTCCTCTCAGTACCTTCCATCTGTTGTGTCTCTTTTGAAAACAAACAGGCATTTAATAAATAATAATAAGCTAACCTAACCCAAAACCAAATAGGAACATGACAAAACAACCAGACAAAGATAGAATCAAACAAAATTTATATGAAAGGCTTATAGACATGGAGAAACACAGTGTTCCACATACAAATCCCATAAAAACCTGAACCAGGAAGCATAATAGATGTGCAAACGACCTGCAAAGTAGGAGACTAATGTCCTGACTCAACCTTATGAAACAAAGCACCTCCAAAAGTGATCTTATGTTCCTTGTGTATTGGACATCTTCTACTGGAAATAGTGTTTGCCCTTAAGAGTGGTTTGCTTCCTCTGTGTAGTTAACTTAGAGAAAACTATTTTTTTCATTTACAAGTGGCTATTAGTTGGCTTCTGGGTTAGAGATAGGTCCAGATGATCACTTATCGTTAAACATTAAGAGCTCATCTGTTACAGACTGATGTAGACCCTGTTCATGCTACCACAGTCTGTGAGTTCATATATGATCAGTTGTTATTTCTAGATGGCCTACTTTGTTCAATCTTTGTGTCTTCACTTCCATCTGGCTATTATACTCTTTTTCCCTCCCTAAGCTCGGAAGGTAGGATTTGGTGTAGACGTTTCTTTTAACATGGAATATTCCAATATCTCTCACTCTATGCTTATTTATATCTATGGATCTGTGTAATGTTTCTCAACTAGTACAGAAGGGAGCTTCTCTGATGATGGCTATGGAGGACTTTGATTTATGAATGTAGCAAAACATCAGTAGGAGCCATTATATTACTAATTTCCTTTAGCAAAACCACAGTAATTAATTTTCCCCTCGGTTCCTGACCTTTCTGGTTCCAGGTTATGGGCTATATAAGCAATATATAGTTACATCTTATAGAATTGGCTTAAAATATAATAAGATATTGGTTGGTTCGTTCAACAAGCTTTGTTCCACTATTGTATCATCATGAATTTCAGGCAGGTTACTGTTGTAGACTGAAGAGCTGTTCTAGTGTGTTCTAGGAGACACAGATATCCCAGGTAATTTTGATAAGTGTTGACTAGCTCAATGACTGGTCACTACTAAACTTCTCCAGGCCTAGCACATACTCCACTCTGGTGTCCCTGAGTTAATATCTTTTAAAATCTACAGTTCATCTCTACTACCCAGGCCTCAATTGGGGTAATGTCTTCTAGAGTCACTTTCCCGGAATCTTACGTGTTGATGGGCCTCTAAGTCTGTTCACCTTGCTTCCCCATCAAGCAATTCTCCTCCTCCTCCTCCTCCTCCTCCTCCTCCTCCTCCTCCTCCTCCTCCTCCTCCTGCTTTTGGGAACTGATTTAAGAAAACAGACTAGAACCAGTTCTCAACAGCGTTCTGTAACCAAATAAATGACAGGAAAAGTTCAGATTTCTACCACCCATTTCAAGGGCATGCCCTTAATAGTGTAGCCTATTAGGATCAGTTCCTGTAGGTTCTTCCATTTGCCACTAATAAGAACACAAGCTGCTAACTAAGTCTTCATCATATGTTTTTTTTTCATGGCATTGAAAATCCAAACTGTCAAGGGAAGTGAGAAAAAGAACTAAGCTAATAACTAAAGGAAAAAAAATAAAGATATAACAACAATTTCTAGATGTCTGAAAGAGAAAGTCTTTTTGTCCCTGTTTATTTTTTTGTTTGTTTGTTTTATTTTGCTTTGCTTTGTAACACATTGAAAATGACCAAGGATGACTCTTTGGACATGAAGATGTCCAGTGAAGCCTGCTGGGCTTAACACTGGACACAACTGAAGACCATAGACTTTCCTCCTTTTGGATTTGTTGCTAGCCAGTAACTCATTATAGATGAGTAGGCCCTATGAGCCCTTTCCAAGTCCATGACTGACTATTGTCAGGCTCCATCTTTTATACATGCTTAGTTTAGGCTAACTTAGCTTCTGTGAATTCATGGTTACTATGTTTGTGTCAATATGGAAAGTAACATTTCATAGCTCATATCCTTATCTTCTAGCTAATTTTATTTTTTTCCTTTATTTTTGAGAATATAATATAGGCATATATTTACATTTAACCCAATTTCCTCACTCCAATTCCCTGAAAATGCTGCCCTTCAAACTTGATGTATTGCATTTTAAAATAATCTTCTATGTCTAGTTTTAGCTATCCTACGGATTTGGGGCCTTCTACTGGAGCATGGGAATCGTATGCAATTACATTATGCAAAATGAATAATTTTTCCTGCCCCAGAAATTATCAACTACCAGTCGTTCCTCAGTAAGTGATAAGGCCTAGAGATCATCTCTCCCTTCCCTGCTGAGAATTTAGATAGGTGTGTTCTTTAAAGCTAAGTCCTTATGAGCTGCCTATTGGTAAAAAGAAACTTAATTTACTGAATTTGGAAGGAGTCTGAGTCTATGGGAATAAACATACATATTTATAAGAAACTTTGATAACATTACTATTAGCAAAAACAGCTGAATGCTCTAGAATTTTCAAAGCCATGGGCATTTGACCTGGATCGTAACAGAAGGCATGGTATTCTTTCCTGTGAAGAATGTTTAAAGCCAATCAGAATAATGTGGCTACTTATGCTGTCAGCTCTGTCTTCTATGGTGTTCCCTGAGTACTCTGTGTGTGTATGTGTGTGTGTGAGTGGTTTGTGTGCGTGTGTGTGTGTGTGTATCTGTGTTAAGTGCCATGTTTATGGCTGAGCTTTTAACCTTCATTACTTTACATGAATTGGAGCAACTGTGAGTCACTGCATCACTGTTGCTCACAAAATATAAAGTAACAAAAAATAAACTGTTTAAATATTTATGTTTCACTAGCAATATTGACAAGAGGATTTGTGGGAGTTTGTTTACAAGAGCATAGCCAACTTACCAGATGATAATACTTTTAAGACAATATCTAAATACTCAATGCTCACCTACTTGAATATAAATCTGCAGGGAGTTGTGAGGCCCCATAAACTCCTTCCACTTCTCTGACATAGTGTAAACAGACCTAGAACCTTGGGCAGATTTTGTAGAAGGAATCATAGGTGATGTGAGTGCAAGAGTACCATAGCTATGCCTTGCCAAGAACTTTTTAGTATCATTTCCTCCTCCAGCTTACATAGACTTGTACCTCCAACAATATAACCCAGGCCAAAAAGCTTCACTGTGAAGTAGTGGCAAGTCTGTCATGGAAGAAACCAACTGCTTCTTGCTTGGAGTCTATGGAGGTCGGGACTTTGTTTGTGACACTATAAATCCAGTAAAAGTCCATAATTAAGAAGGTCACAGATACTAGTCAGGGAAGCTCCTGCTGTTGCTTGCTAAATGGGCATGACATGTCTACAAAATTATCTTTCAAATAGCTATGATCATGCCCATAGTTCAATACTATTACCAGCTCTGGTCAGCATTTTTACAAGCTGTTAAGCAGTAGTTTATGCTTACGTCACAGACTTGTTATGGTGTTCACAGACTTGTGATGGCTTATCTCACAGAAGTGTTATGGAGTTCAATAAACTATTTTTTCTGTTCTAAACAAGTCATTTTAAAAATGACAGTAAATTTCCTTTTAAAAAAGTAAAAGCAATTTTTCTTTGCTGTTATTGTGCACATAAGATTCAAAATGATAAATTCTGATAATTTTAAGATACTCCTTCAAATCATTTTTAAAGTATTACTTAACAAAGAGTCATAAGAATAACAATAAATATATCAACATTTTTTCTTCAAAAGAAGATGGCATTTACAGCCATATAAGACGTTTGGTTGACGAGTTATTCGGTGGTGTCAAGAAGAGAAAAGTTTTGTCTTCCCTATACTACCACAACATCTCTTAATTTACAGTTAGCTAGAAACTGAAAGAATATTTTTTCTTATCACTGCAGAATTAATGAGTAAATTTTATCAACTCATCTGTCATAATTCTGTTATATTAGCAAATATAACTACTAGAGACAAACTATGTGTTTTCTATAAACTGTGGCAGAATGCAACGTATATTTGTCAACAAATAGTTGGCCTCTGTCATTTTAGATATACATGTATGTAAAAGGTCCTTTTACTTGGGGACTCCACGTTTTAATTTTTATGTTAAAGGAAAAGTGTTTATCTCTGTACCCCATTTAAGAAATAATAATTACCTCTAACAATTGACTTGTAAAGAAATCATGAAAAGGTAAATGTTTTAAGAAAGAACAATCCAGCACATGTTTTAAAGTCATTTTTTACATACAATATTTTACTAAATAAAATATGGGCACTCTTGCCCAGGGATGTTTCTATTTTGATAATGTATGGATTCACATTTCCAGTCACAGCTGATGTTCTATCATCATTTCCTTAGACTGTCAGTCTGGAGGCTTCAGTTTTACTGATGTTCTAACCACAAATTGGCAGGGATAAATCACAGTGCTGATAACCTTTCAATCTTTCCCTTTCAACTACTTCACATTATCTCCCAACATGAATGTTATCTTGAGAGCTGTAGTTATACTAAAGATACACTAAATTATGCATTTTCATGCTAGCTGTTTAAATATAAAAACTCAACGTCATTTTGATGTCCTAATTTTTTCCAAGGTAAATTTGATTTTAGCAGTTATTTTTAATCACCCATTTACTAATATTATTGTCTGGAACCAAATTTTAAAAGGGCAATGTGTTAAATAGCTAAATTGATACGCTCCCATACTGAATGCACAAATTCAAGCGTCTGTAATAACTCATGCTTATTGTTTGTGTGGATGCAATGTTGGTGTGCAAAGTGAACTTCCTCTATTTCAGTTATGTGTTACAGACTTTGTACACAGACTCCTTGAACTTGAGTGGTACTTACAATGTTATTGTTTTCCAAGTTAACAGTAACAAAAATATAATTGTCTTCCCAGAACCCTATTGATTACAGCACAGTAAATTATAGTCATTTGGGGATTAAAATTCTGCAAATTAATCTTCAGACCTACAAATGGGATTTTTACCATAAAAATAACCTCTAGTTTGTTGTTTCTTTTTCTTTTTTAAATAGAAAGTATTTGTGAGATTAATAACCCTAGGAACAACTCCAATAATGAGGGACAAGGAGCCTTAACTAATCATCTTCTATAACCAGGCAAGGCCTCAAGTAGAGAGAAATTGATACACTAACCCGGACAAGATACTTTTGACCTACAGCTTGTCCTGCCTGCAGAATGTTCTGAAATGAGGGTGTAGCTTAATCTACATCATAAAAACCAGAGAAACTTCATCCAGCAACTCATGGGAGTAGATGTAACATTTTTGTGGGGTCCCTAACAGTGGAATTTTGTATGAATGTGTGTGGGGGAAGAAAGTTGTTGTATGTGTGTGTTGGGGAGGGGGGTGGAGTCCTCTGATTCTTTTGCCTGCTTGTGGGATGATGCTCTTCCTATTGCATTGCCTCTCCAGCTTTGATATGATGGCATATGCCTGGTTTTATTGTAGCTTATTATCCAATATTTAGGTGATATCCCTTGGAGGCTTACTTTTTCTGGGGCAAGGCAGAGGACTGGTGGATTTGGGGGATAATGGAGATGGAAAGGAGAGACTAGAGGAGGGGAAGAAGGAGAAAATTTAGTCAGGATGAGGGAAGTCATACATTTAGTCAATATATCAGAGAAGAATTTTTAAAAAGAAGAAAATGCTATTAAAAGCATATGCTGGTTTTAGCTATACATACAGACAGTCCTTACATAATTTGTTTTATCATATGCTGTTTTATGTGTATGTAGCAGATTTTGGAACCACAGAGGTTAATAAGACTATTCAACTTATTGATAATGTCAAATGCAAAGAGGCAAACTAGATGTTCCAGCACACTGGGAGCTAAGCAATAGGACTACTTCAAGCTCAAGGCCAATGTGAGTTACATAGTGAGTTCCAGGTCTATCTGTGTTACATACTTAGATGTATTCTCTTATATTTTTGGCTGTGAGCCTAGCCTTTAACAGTTGAGCCATCTCTCCTGCCATAGATGTTATCTCATTAAATAAAAGACAAGTAAAACAGAATTCTATAAGGCAAACATAACTATTTTAAGAGAACAGTATTATGTAAGAGGCATGTCTAAATGATTTAAAGGAAGAGCAGTGAGAATCTACTTTAAGATGAAGTCAAAATTCCTAGAGGAAATACCATTTTAATGGTGTCTTAAACTTTAAGACTAACAGTATGAATTGAAGTCCTTTATGATAAAAAGCATTCTGATTGGGCATGCTGAAGAAGCTTAAACAGGAACCTTTCAAGACTCAGGAGAGCCAATTTTAGACATTTGCTGGTCATGAATCATGAGGGAGCATGATTTTAGTCCCTGTACTTTAGAAGCAGAGAAAAATAGATTTCTGTGTGTTCAAGACCAGTCTGGTCTACCAAGGAAGTTTGAGCTAAGGATTAATAATGGGACACTATCTCCCCAATCCAAAGACAAACATCGTGGGATATAATATTTAGTGCAAATGGAGTTACTTAAAAGTGGTAATATAAACAGAAAAAGGGAAATGTATCCATTAACAGATGGATCATCTGATTATAATGTCAAATAACAGGAATGCTTATATTCAATACCAGTTTTAGAGTAGGCTAAGCAATGTGCAAATCAAGAGACTTATCTTTCCTTTTAAACACCTGGTCTTGAATGGTCACATTAAAAAGGGAACAGTTTGAGGATCATGTGATATATGAAGTTTCTTAGGCCTTCCTACTTGAAGCGCTCTTACCATGTTGATTTTGTTTTGTTTTGTTTTGTTTTGTTTTGTTTTGTTTTTGTTTGGTTTTGTTTTTGTTTGGTTTTGTTTTTGTTTTTGTTTTTTTTTTAAACAGTGCTTGTGTTTTGACTTTTTAGTGGGCCCTGCAAATCAGAAAGCAAGTTGTGTACCTGAAGAGAAATGGAAACTGTGGAGAGCAACATGTTACAGTCACATGGAACTACGAAATAAGTTTGTTTTGATGACAAATTGTAGAAATGCCCCATCTTCTAAACATACATAATATAAAGAGCTAGTGCTGAGGCTAAAAGTATTAATATTTTTCCTTTTATAAATTGAATTCATGTGAAACAGTGCCTGGGCATAAATGTAGAACTCAATACTATTGTCAGTGAAGCAGATTACACTTGTAATTTACATAGCAATTGTTTTTATTGTCATGTATTCACTGTTAAACTGTCAAAGATATTTACTAAGCAAGAATTAAAAGGGACTTATTAAAACAGGAGTTGTTCTGTAAGTAACCTATTAGTCATACCAAAAGAGAAATTAATAAATATTTAATATGACTTGGTCTGAATAGTCAAACAATTCAATCTTATAATAATGAAGAAATTAATGCTTACCTTAATAAATAAACACAAAACACATTGAAAGAATAAGGCATTAGTCTATGTTTACATAAGAGATTATTGGAAAGAGTTTGTCTCTAATCAGCTTGATGAGCTAATCAGAAGGCTTAAGTGGAATTCCAACAACAACACAACAAAGAGTAAACTAAAATAATTAAATTGTGATTAAGAAATCCAAACAAGTAAACAAACAGAACATTATATAATTGTTAATGAAAGCAAGAGTTGGTATAATTTAATACAATCAATGTAAGACGTCAAATGTGTGATTTGACTCAAGAAACAAATTAGGAATTATTGTGAAGGCACAGAAAAGAATGTTTATAAAAAGACAAAAGAAACTGAGAACTGACAGACTCCAGTGAGACTGAGCTTTGTAAGAGTCTCATCACACTGTGGTGCTGGAAACTCGCCCTTCCACGGAGTTGTTTAGTACAAAATGAAATTGCAATTTCAAATTGAACTTGCATCTAACATTCCTTTCTTTTTTTTTTTTTT
>NW_021620932.1:4889418-4960631 GCF_004785775.1 Grammomys surdaster
ACCTTATGAGAGAGAGAGAGAGAGAGAGAGAGAGAGAGAGAGAGAGAGAGAAGTAGAGGCCGGCCATGACCACGTGGAGAGAGGGGGAAGGGAAGGGGGAGGGGCAAGGGGCCAGAGAGAAGCTAGATGCAAGAGATCAAGAGCTAACATTCCTTTCTTAATATTATTAATACAACATAACAGATATAACCTTTTACCTAAATAAGCATAGTCCTGTCAAATCTTTGTTAAATTCAATGAAGAAAGAAACCTATATACAAAAGAAATTTCATCATACCTCCGTCTTTCTACCAGTGTTTCACAACCTTGTTTGGTAAAGTGTATTAGAGACTAGAAGAAATTGTAATTATCAATCACAGGCCTAAGAAGTTATCTATTCATAGAATACCATTTTCAAATACCATACCAAATCTGAGGTTACCTATTTGAAAATGAATTGTGAGGCTAGTTTGTTTAATTAATTAGCTAGGCACTGACCAAAGCTGTTCTGTTTTCTCTCAATCCATGTTCTTGCCCTGAAATGAAAGAAGATCATGTTAACAAGTTTTAGAGATTAGGTCCAAAAGGCAAAATGAGAAATATAGAATGATTTTTTATGTGACATAAGAGATGTATGATTTTGAAAAGATAGATTATATTTTGTCAATTTAATTAAAAGTGTCTCTGATTTCTTAGAGTGGATGAGTACAAAGCACAAATAAGAAACCAGGTTAGCAATGATTCCAGTAGCCAAGTACATACTTAACATGGTTAGGGCTACCTGAAGAATTTCCAGTTTTAACGGAGCCAGTGTTTAATTGGTCTCATTTTGTGGAGATAATTTGTTCAGTGAGTAATCATTGAATATTTAAAAACTTGATGAAGTATGGATCCTTCTTAGTGAACACTCAAGAAATATTCCAGTTACTTATTGGGAATGATGTTATGAACTGTGGAAGAAACAGAAAAATTCTATGCTCCATTATGGTGGTAATGATTATCTTTGGACTTTTCTGTAGACTTGTTTTAACTGTCTCCCTTTTTCTGAATTTTCAGATGCTGCAGTTTAGTACCTTAATAGCAATAAAGAAGCAATAAAAATTGGTTCCTGTTACCTAGCAATAAAATATCAGAGAATTTTTCCTCAATTATATTCATGGCTAAATTGGCAACTTAAATGTCCTGTGACTAAACATTTATCTCTTTACCTTGCTAGAAAGCTGTGCAGGTCTTAAAATACGAAGAAACAGTTTAGTATCAACTGTATTTAATCTCTTAGCTATGGAAGTTTCCATATTCCAAAGCAAATTATATGTCTGAATTTAAACAAAAAGCATGCTAAACATATATCTCTTATGGAAATAAATTAGGAGAAAATATTTCAGAATTCTTCCAACTCTCCCCATCTGACATCCTGTTCAGGTCTCTAATATGAAAAACACAGGTAACAGATTTTAGCTAGAATTGGTGTCTAAGATTTAAAATCCAAGGGCTTTAAATAACTAAGACTTTAAGATTCAACTCTTTTGAATCTGCAATCACCTGAATTAAATAAATAAGGTATTATCTTACTTCAAAGCCAACATTTAAGTAAGAGGCACAAAGTAGTTGGCCTTACAGTGCACTGAGTTCTCTAAGAGCTCTGGACAAGCAGCCAAATATGATGAAGAAAAATTATATGTACTCTTCGGACCCAAATTCTCTTATTACAGATTTTGTATTCTTATAAAGAAGTTCTTTATTTTGGTGTCAATTTCTTCATCTAAATTTGTAATTAGATCAAGAATTTAAAATAAAAATTGGTGTTCTGTGTATGCAGCCTGAGAAACTTTCTTTTTTTTTTTTTAATTTGGAACTAAAAGAATGAGTAACTCATACAGTTTGAGTCTCTGGGGTTCTGGTTGGCAGTATTTTTGACAATATGATTCTCACAAATGGTTTTGATCTACAGGGTTTAAATTACAATCAATCCTGTTTGCTACCCTAAATTATTTCTCAGAGCAGACTAAATTATATTTCCTTTCAGCCAATCCAGCTGATGTGGGATTGAATTTTTCTCATATTATTTTATCTCATTTAAAATGTCACTTAAACCAAATTGCATCAGAAATAGTAACTAAAGATGTTTAATATATACTTAATTTGTTTTTTTCTTTCCTATGTAATGATGGATGTATTTGCTTATATTCTAGGGAAGATAGTTTAGTTCATAAGTCTGTTACATACTTTCAATAAACTTACAGTATTTTTCAGCAAGCTCAGAACTACATTTCAAAATGGTCTCTTTCCTATGACTATTACATATAATTTTGAGTTGTCACTAATAACAAGTAGCTCAGTTTACAGTAGTGTGTCCAAACTTTTGAAGAAAAGTATTAGAAACTCACTGTGTCTTGTTTTGTCTGCTGAAGAACGTGAATGACAACTCTTCTAAGCGCTGCGTCAGTTTTCTCAAAGGAGTCATTTTGTCCAATCTCCACTTCTTTTTATTATTTATTGTTGTTACATTGTTATTAATTTGTTATTGCTTTTTCAAACAACAATCCTCTGTTCTGATCCCAACTTTTGCCACTGGTAATTTAGAAATAAACAGATAAAAATAATAGTTTTTACGAATAGTTTGCTCTAGGACATTCCCAGAGGGGCCATAACTACCGTGTTAAAATTTGCAAGGTAACACATCCAAGCAAACAAGCATCTTGAGGATGCTTATGTCACATGTCTATGTGCATGATTTAGGTTTGATAACTAGAAGATGGACTGTTCATGTGGCTTTCATAGAGAAAGACATACTATTTTCAACAGGAATATGAATTTATACAATATAAATGAAAAAGGAGATTGTAGGGAAATTGATAGAATTGGAAAATATTATATTAAATGAAGTGAACCAGTCTGAGAAAGGCAAAGAATGCATTCTCTCGCTCATAAGTGCATCTAGCTTGCAATGATATAGCTGATTATTTCATGTGGGTCATGAAACTAGAAAGGGGCCCGTGAGAAGACAAAATTAAGGGAGTAAATGGGAAAGATATAAAACCAATGAAACATAAAAGTAGAAAAGGGGATATTGAGGGAACAAAGTACAAGTGGGGAAAGGCCCTGGGAAATTAGAGAGGAAAGCAGAATTGGAAGGAGCAAACACAATAAATACATATGGATCTGTTTCTTTGTACATTAATTAAAATGGAAGTAGAAATCTCTGGTTTCTTTGGTTCAAGGTGAAAGTACTAAGTTGCTGAAAAACCTTAAAGACCTGAATTTCAGTCATCAGAATTCATGTAAAACCTGAACATAAGTATCATACATGCACATACATCAAACACACATACAAGCACACACACAAAGTGAAAACAGTATAAAATATATTTTGGGAAAATATAATTACCTATCCTTCTATTACATAGTGCCTCTGTTCTACAGAGATATTTGTTTCTGTTAAATACAGCATTGATAAATTTACATTTCTTAGTATTGCTCTTATTTAACTAATTTTAAGAAGTGAATAAAAGAATTTTTTCCTACGTACTTTTTTTCTAAGGAATTTATGTAATCATGTTAGGTTTAATTAAAATATCTCCCCTGATAAATATTAAACTATTATAGTGCAATATCCTGCTGTGATTTGGGTTTTGTAATCTGGGTTTTGTTTTTCCCTTTCTTTATCCTACTTAACAAAGTTTTATACACTGAATATAAAAATAATGTTTTTAAACTCCCAATTAATTATTATTTATTGTATTTTCAACAATACAGGTGATGTTGTCCAGTATAGAAAAAAATTATTGATGTTATAAAAAATATTGAGTGCAGAGGAGAGGATGTATTAGGCTTCTTATATTTAGCATGCATTAAATCTTTCTTGATCTAGAAAGTTTTCTAAATATGGACCATGAACACTTTCATTCTCTGTGTATACTGTGAACACCTCAGTTATTAATGTGACAAGGAGAGAAAAAATACTTGATTTTGCAAAAGACTGTGTGGTAGTTACTCTCTATCTGAGTAAATCTAGTGAAGATTAGGCCAGACCTCACACTTTTTTGGTGGTTTTAATCCACTTGGGGTCACTTTGCTTCAGCTAAGGACTTTTAAAACGAAGGTACAGCTAAAATTCATGATGAATGTATAAATCAAAGGATAGTTCACTAATATTGAATTACATATTAGTTTTTAATTCACCAGAACACTTACAGTAATTTATTATACTATGTCATTAACCATGAGTGTGTTTCTACTTTGTAAAAAAAAGTCGTAATACTGTCCAGATTGAACTTTGTTTATTCCGTAAGCAGAAGATTCTGCAGTCATTCATTTCTCTAAGAAGACCACTTGCTCTCCTTTATGCAGTAAACTTCAAAGTATAACCCCTAGATCCTTGAGGGAGGATGACACTAGGTCAGTGACTGTCACGGGGACATTTTTGCAAGGACACTGTGTCTTCATTTTTATGTAGGTGTTTAAGCACCATTGGGTCCATGTATCATTGGGTCCATGGGTTAAGATACCCATTTTACATATTTAGCTCCATGGTTGAAGTTCATATGTAAGTGTATAAAATGCTCTTTACATCATTCAGTACTTACTTCTAACATAATAATATGTACAGAATATGTCATATTCACTTTTACATTCTTCCTTCATTACAAAGTGAAATATAGACACAGAAACATTTTAGCTATGTAATTATTTGGGAGATAATTTTGAGTAGTAATTTGCACAATTATTGGAGTTATAAGCTGACATCAACACTGGTTTCATTTTTACTAGAACATAATTACTTGAATGACTTATTGAAGAGAAAAAAATAATTTAATAGATCCATGTATTTCTGAACTTTCTTCAATATGAACAGAAGTCTGTAACTTTGTTGAAATAGGTATTTTACTACAAGCCTATATTCCCAGCATGCAAGAGCCTGAGGAAAGAGAATCACACATATAAAAACAGCTTATGGTATATATAGAGAAAACTAAGCTTGTGTTAATCTTAATTTTAATTTGTTTCTTGTTGGCATACTCAGAACAGGTGTAAAACCAGACATAGTGTCACGCATCTGTAACTCCAATACTTGTAACAGGTTGGGAGATGGAGACAGGACAATTCCTGGAAGGTCATTGGCCTGTGTTATATATTCACTAGTGAAAAAGAGATACTTTTTCCCTAAATGAGAAGGGAAAGCAAGAACTAGCAAGTGAGAGTCTCCTCTAGCCTTTATATGTGCACCATAGAGCAAGGGCCCACAGTCAAACACATGGACACGCACACACATACATAATCACCATGTACAAAACCATAGATTTTAACAAATATTTGAGATTTTAAATAATAAGTGCATACTTATTATTTTGATATTCCTTGTTGTATATCATTAAAATATTTCAAAATTAGAAAGGAACATTGAGAAATTCTAGTTTCTTTCTTTAGAGGACTTTACAGATGATAGTGTTCTGATTGTAGAACAAATTAAGATGATGGAATAAATTACAAAGTACACATTTTTCCTAAGGAAATGCATTTATTTGGATGTTATGTTTGTGTATTCCAAACTGTGGGGATAGCTTTTTCTTTTTGACTGTTTTTGCAACTACATTAATAATATGTCTCAAGATCACTCAAAACTGTCATCTCATGCTTCACTATTGTGTACTGAGCCTATGCTAGTTTAACTTTACTTTCAGAAGCAATGCGACCAATCTTACTATGCTGTGTATTTCCTATATAGTCAGTTTTTATACAATCTAAGGTCAATACACTGCTTTAGTTTAAAGCTATGTGCCCTTTCATGCCTCTGACACAAAATATTGTATGTGTACCTGTGTGTGTGTGTGTGAACATCCTTGTGTGTGTCTGTGTGCCTGTGTGTGTGCTTCAGTGTGTCGTTGTTGCTGTTGTTGTTATTGTTGTTTTCATTGTAATTGTTTGCTGAAAGCAGGCAAAATGTTGAAACAAACTTAACAGAAAACAAATATCCAACATCGAACTTTTAAGCAACATGTATGACTATAGCTTAATAACATTTATTTGTGGTTGTAAGTGCTATTGTGGCTAGTAGGTATTGCTAAAATTCCCTTGTAAGAATATGCTCAAATTCTTGCAGAAGAAATTGCTCATTTCTATCTCAACCCATATTTTCAGTGCTGTTCAATAAATATAAGGTAAAACTCTATGTTCAGTAAAGACAACAGGGACAGAAAAGCTTTTGATACACATAAGCCAACAGGCAAGCCACAGACCACAAACAACAGACTGATGGAACACACGAAGAAAGTACTGCAGAATGCAAGCTTGTGTTTGTTCTTTGTGTAAGTTACACCAAGAGGAAGACTATTAATGTCTAGTGTTATTCATGATAAACCAGTTAACTCATGTTGACTTTTAAAATGTCTAGACTATTATAAGGTTTAATTAAGACTGAAGATTCCTGTTTTAAAAAAATGATGTTTTCCTGCTTCTTAATCACAACATTTAGGGTTACAATAATAAAGCTTTTGTCAAATTTGGTTTCAAGTATCAGAAATTACAGACTTCATCCCATATGTATTTTGTGTTCTTAGCCATTGAAAGTATGTGGGAGACTTGAGATCCCATCTCTTTTTCTGGATAGTGTGGTAACTGCCAGGGTGCATCATCTGTTGGAGCTAATGTTCCAATTCCCCAGTAAACTCCCAGTCTATTTGCCCTTGGAGGACAGGAATGACCTAAACATGTACATTCCAAGCCACTGGCTCAAATTATAGAACTTATCAGCTTTGGATCTTAACTCTAAACTGCAAGTTGCAGGAAAATACTCCAGTTAGAACGACCAGAAAATCCTTCAGCTATAATCGCCTTAGCAAAAACAAATGTGTGGCTTAGCAATGAATCTTCCTTCTCTCCAGCTAAGATGCTAACCAAATAATCTCCCAGCTGACAAAAAGAAATGAGGGAGATAGCCTGATCTCTGATTAGGTACTTAACTTTTTGAAATGCATCTGATAATATTCACATTCAGCACAAATTTAACATGAACTACGCAGCACTCTAATGACAAAGAATATCTGTCATGCATATTTATAAAGCTGTTGTATATTATTTAAATGCATCAATGACTACAAATTTTTCATTATGGTACATGCATTCATTTCCTGATAGCTGGTGGATGCATTTGTGTGGCTTCCACTATTATTTAAATCCAATTTCCATATCTATCCTGATATGTAAACATGCTACCCTATTAATTTAACTTCAAGATTCCAGCTCACTAGACAGCTTAATGTTCTCGTTAAGAACTACTCTTTTTCTTTGTAATAAAGCTTCAAATTTATGAAATCTTGTAGTAAGTATGAATATATATTTACTAATGAAGTGAAGCTTTTAATATATGAATGCACTCAAGTCCTTCAAGCACATACTTAATGAAACATAGAGTTACTAATATACTAGAAAAACTTTGAGAATTGGATTAGTTATGTGAGTGCAGTTTCAACATTTATTGAGAAATAACACTCTTCTAGGAGATTAGCTTAGTCTATTCTCTCCTTTAAGCTATACACTTAAGTCTTAAGATTATGAATTTTAAGAAGGAAAACATGTAGATCTAGAGAGTAGGTTCAGCATGTAACGCATTTATTGATTTAACAAAGTTAAAAACTGAACGTGGGTTATGTATTCAACACCAACATAATGGCCCGCAACCATCCATAACTCTGGTTTCAGCAGATGTAGTTCACACTTCTCAACGGCACATGCACCAAGCATTCATACCATACAGTGTACTTACATATATCTAGCAAAATATCTATAAACATAAAATAAAATAAATAAGATCAAAATATTTTTAGAGTGATAGTTATATACATCTTACTAATTTGAAATGAGGAATTCTTAACATTATAAGTATACATTCATATGCAAAACATGAATTTGATGATATTCTTTATGGAATGAAACTTAAATGTGACTGAGATCATAAGTGTGTATATTGACTCCAAGCGAGTATGAGGTGGCAGATATACACAATTCCTATCCATATTAATGACTGTACTATTTTTATGTAAGAAATATGCTGAGTGTTTCAAAAAAAAGTAAATTTCAAATCACAGTAAAAAGCAGTCATTTTTATTCAGATATTATGCTAGATACATTTTCATCACATATCAATTTGTTTCTTCAGAAATGCAATCCTGATATTTTTTGTATCTCTCTGAAGATAAAAATCTCTCTATTCAAGTTACCTTGTGTATACATTTATATACATGAGCAGTGAACTTTTTTCCCTGTTTTGTAGTAATAATAAAACGTAAAATATAGCTGATGTTTAAAGCACGAAGGTTATAAGGAATATATTTGCATTTTAAAACTGAGAAAAATTATTTCCTTAGAAGAAATGGCTTTCTAACAGTCACAGTGAAGCAAAGACATAGATACTTCTAATTTGAAAGTCCATATTACAGGATGTACAGCAGTCAGCCAACTGTAGGAAAATATTTTAGAGTAGAGATTCTGTTGTAATATTAATGTGACTGTGTGTTTATGTTCATTCTATAGGTTGCTAGAGTCTGCTATGGCTTTACTACATTGTTTTTCTACATTTGTAATGAGAGAGCTGATTAATGTGTCAGTATATTTTTCATGGCATTAATAACTCTACTCTTCAAAAATACATGATCAACAAATATTTTTTTATTATTTGTACATGTTAGGTAAAAGCAGTGTTATGTATTTTATAGTGTTTTTAAGCAGCTTTTACTGTAAAGGCAATTTAAAAATCAACCGCACATTTAAATATAACAATACAATGGTAGATAATCATGAATAAAATTATTACTGTCATCTATTAACTTCACAAAGTGCAATTAGTAGAAATACACAAATACTCTGCCTATCACAATCACTTTTATCCTCTCTTATAAATAGCCTTAATAGCTCATTTAAACGTGTTACTTAGCTGGATGTAACTTGTTTAGAAATGTTGTGATGGTTTGTACATGCTGGGCCCAGGCAGTGGCACTGTTAGGAAGTGTGGCTTTGTTGGAGTAGGTGTGTCACTGTGGGCCTGGGCTTAAGACCCTCACCCTAGCTGCCTGGAAGTCTGTTTTCCACTAATAGCCTGTAGATGAAAATGTAGAACTATCAGCTCTGCCTGCATCATGCCTGCCTAAGTGCTGCCCTGCTCCCACCTTACTGAAAATGGACTGAACCTGTAAGCCAGCCCCAATTAAATGTTGTCCTTTATAAGACTTGGCTTGGTCATGGCGTCTGTTCACAGCAGTAAAACCTGAACTAAGATAGAAGTGTATGTGCATCATACTTTCCTTAGCCAAAAAGTGAAGAGGAAAATATGCACAAATGATGAAACTTTTTCTACAAGATACCAGCAATGTTTCATTCGTTCTTGAGTTTACTAACGTTAATTATCTTTATCCTGTTATAGTCAGAGAACATTAAAATGAAGGAAAAGCTATCAAAACATAACAGAATAGAGTATTATTTCAAGATTCACACGTTGTAACCAATATCTCACATTTTGTCATTCTTTCATAATAAAAACTGGATGTTTTTCTCTTAAAATAGCCTTGAGGTAATTGTAACATTTTACAGCTTTCTTTTTCTTTTGTATCATTTCTGTGTGCTTCTAAGAGGATCACTAATGTTAATGATGTTGTATTCCACTCATTTATATAGACTTGCACAAACCACTGAGGAGGTGACTCCTCAGTCATGACACATCAGTACATAGTCACATAGGGAAAATATGACAGCCTAAGTTCACTACCAAATCAAATGCTATATTGTAGCTCAGATAAAACAGGATAAAAGCTAGCATTACCTTAAAAAACTTTTGGTGTTATAAATTTTAACCATGTAAATGTATGCGTGTGTGTGTGTATATGTGTGTGTGTGTATTTATCTGAGTGCAGGTGCCTCAGAGGTCAGAGATATAAGATCTTGTGGAACAGGAATTATAGGAAGTTGTTCTTTGCTCAACAACATGGGTACTGTAAATCTAACTTTGGTCTTCTGCAAGAAAGTACACATTCTTTTATGTGGAGCTATCTTTCTGGCCACATATTATGTTTGTTTGTTACATTTTTTTATTTTAGTTTAGTTTGTATGCATTTAAATGTAAGTAGAATGTGAACAAGCCACGTGGCCTAACATATGTTAAGACAATAACTTATTATTTTGCTTTGAAAATCATTATTTCCCAGTGAGAATTGTTTTGATAGATTGGTAATATGATTATTGGGAAGGATTATCAACCATCTACTTTTTCAGTTCTTGAATTTGGTTTTCTTAGAAAAGAAAAAAAAAGATAATTCTTTAAAAGACTATGGTTTCTCTATGCCAGTCCAACGATAGCACACACTTTGAATATTTCTGCCAAAGCCTTTCTCCATGTCGTTGGAGAGAGATGTAGAACAACTTCTCATGATCTTCTATCCAGATCTCATTGCAAATCAACCAGAGTCTTCTTGTAAATAAAATATGCAGAAAAGTTTTGTCATTGCACGTTTCATTATCTCAGTTTTCTTTCATTATTTTCTGGTTTCATCTGGATCAGAGACATTGGAAATCCCACAGTATGATATGATACATTGGTATCATATTATAGTGAACTGTTGTATGACATCTGAATTTGCTTATACATAAATCTTTACTTCAAAAAAATAAAAGCATATAGTTGAAAGTGTTGGTTGTATTTTGATTATATTCTTTCTTTTAATCATAGTAAGCACTATAATATTTTATTTTAATATTAAGCTAGAAAATAAGAATTAAATTTATATAGGATATACAAACACATGACAAGCTATGCTTTGTTTATTAAATATTCAACAATTCTTCACCAAATGCTCATTTGACTGATGTCATGCTTAAAGACAGGAGGAAGAAAAGACATAATTTTATGAAATTTATTGAAGGTACTCTCATGATTTTAATGATATGCCCCAAAAGATACATCTTTAATCTAATTTCCAGGAACATTATATTTAAGATTCCTTAATTTTTTTTTGCAGGCATAACTATATTAGGAGTTTTGAGATGAGATCACATGGCATTATATGAGTAGCTCTTCAATTTAATGATGTGTTCCTTTGAAGGAATGTATAGATGAAATGAGTCAAAGAGAAAAATATATTAGGAAATAAGAGATACAGCTACCAGGGCTAGTGGCAGTCACAAACTACTGGTAGACACAATGAAAGAACTTCTACAGATTCTACAAACTCAGTAGCATTGCTAACAGTTATGTCTTATTCTACATGTACTGCTGTTGTATAACTTATACATTTTGAGCCTAATAACTCTCTCCCCTTGAAGTTATTTCAGTCAGGATCTTTTAACATAGTGACTAGACAAGTAACCAAGATAAGGACATTAGAATCTAAGCTTCATAATGTTTAGCACTGAAAGGAAGCAGTCAGACATCAGCAGCTTTATTTGTGAAGTCTAGCTTCCAATACAATAAACAGATCATGTTTCTGTTATTTTGTGCTAAAGTTTGTTTAATAATTTGTTATTATAGGTATATGAAAGTAATATAGCTCCTACTTTAGAAAATAATTGTGTTAGCTAAAAGTTCTCTAAAGAAACATACCTATGCATATATATACCAAACAGTTAGAGTATTGATTTTTATTATCTTTCCAGGAAAACTTATCAAGGGAAGTAAGCAGCTTTTGTCAACACAAATTAAGGATCCTTCTTCTACCTTAAGCCTTATTTCCTCTGGCTTTTATATAGTATATATTTACTTTAGAAGAAATAATAAGAAAAAGTTGAGATGTCAAATATATCTTCTAAAAAAGTATCATGTAAAAATTCTGCTCCCACATTGTTAAAGACTGAAACTGATCATTCTTCCCTCCCTAAGGTAACACAGTCTTACAAATGTGCTTGGTCAGAATTTTGCAAGAGAGAATTTGTGTGTGATACTATGAAAAATTTTCAAATGCAGTATTTGAAAATTAAAATTGACCTAATATCCATTAATCATTACAACTACAAATTGTTACATACATATTTGCAGGTATTTTTCCAAGGAGTTTTGAAATTCTGAGAATGTGCATAAAATTATTAATTTTCCAAAGACAAAAATAATAATTATCTTCAATATTTTTCCAAACACAAAATAATTACAACTGAAATAATTATATTATAAATGATTCACACATTCCATGTGATGATGAAAAAAAATAAAATTCCAATTAGTAAAATTTCCAATTTAAAGTGCTAGACATTAAATGATTTCATGTACAAAATTCTTTTGTAGTTCTAATTTAAGTGCCACCATGCTTTTTACCTGAAAGGCAACAAAATCATATTATATTTAAATTCATCTTTAAATACATAAGATTAGTACTAATAAGATATTAGAAATGCTTTATAGTGTTACTATGAACAAAATGTACTTCCATTTAACCCTTGATTTTTGTAGGTGAAACAAACGATAAATGTAAAGCATGCTTTCCTACCTAAAAGTTAATTAAATGTATTAATGTAGGTCCTTGTAAATAGTGTTGTTTCTGACACACAATGTCATGTATTAAGTCTTAATGCTTTATTGAGTCAAATAATACCATTAAGTGCTTCATTTAAACAAACACATTAAAAGCCTCAGTGTCTTCAGATGTTGCTTAGATTAGCTTGTTTCTGATTTTGAATAAACCAATGAATGTTAAAATGGAAGAAGAAACACGAAGCTTGAAAATGATATTGTTATTTTAAATGTTAATATTGATGGCTAAGTTCAGTATCTAAGTATTAAACACTACAGTAGACATTCTTATGAAAGTATTTTGTAAAACGAATACAAATAGAAAAATACATTCTCAGCAAAGTATATACTCCTCATCCTTTAACTGTTGGGGAAAGCCAAAATTTTTTTTCAAGAATTGACATTGTACATGAGGATGAAATCATCCTTTCTGCTCTCATTTGTAGCTTCTTGGCCCACAATACAGATTTCTGCTCAGCAATCACAGAAGATAACTCTATGTAATACATCTCTGTATTAGAGCTTTATACGAGATTAGTCCTTCAACATTGGAGGATAACAAATGGGAAAGCTGCAATTTTAGCCTCTAGTCAATATGAATTTGTTTCTCTTTCTTCAATACTCCCTTAATAAATTAGAGAAGTCATGGCTACAATGCATGGAAAGGATAATAAACATCACCCACCCATTTAGGAATCTCCATGCATATGCAGGTTACAGATGGATATTAACAAATAAAAGAGGCATTGTAAAGACACCAGACAAAAGAGAAAATATAATGTAGTAGTCTATGTTTACATTAAGCCTATTTTATATGTTTCATAGAATACCAAGAGATAAGTTGATTATAAAAAGGAAAATAAATATATCACTATTTCTTTTTTGTGTAGTAGTATATGGGTGAACTTTACTTTTATCTTCATAAATTTTCTTCTCTGTCCAAGACCACCGAGGACATAATTTTACCTAAAATCTACCATGTATGAGGTATCCATAAAAATTTTGACCACAGTATTTGGATAATATAAAAAAAGCTGAGTTAATAATAAATAAGTTTTAACACTATGTATCTCAATAGAGAAAACTCTCGAGGACTACTAAAACATGTTAAAGACATAAACAACCCCCCAAAGAAACTGTGTTTAAAACTAATTCTAGAAAACCATCAAATGTTAATAATAGTATTTTTCCACTTGGGTAAAAACAATCACAGTGCATAATAAAGGAGAGAATTAAGGATTACAGCACATGAAAAGTTGCTTTCAATCTAAGGTTACAAGGATGGATCCATAATCAAAAATCAGAGAGTGTCATATATAATATTAGAGATAGAGAGTGTCATATATAATATTAATCTCTCAAAGGATAGAGTCACATGATCAATAGGTCCAGTGAATGGGTAAAACCAACTTCAAAGCAGAGTGAGTTCCAGGCAGCCAGGGCTATACAGAGAAACCCTGTGTCGAAAAATAAAACAAAAACAAACAAAACAAAACAAAACAAAACAAAACAAAACAAAAAACCTATTATAGGGATGGAGAGATGGCTCAGTGGTTAAGAGCACTGACTGCTCTTCCAGAATTCCTAAGTTCAATTCCTAGCAAACACATGGTGGCTCACAACCATCAAAATCGAATCAGATGCCCACTTCAGGTGTGTCTGAAGACAGCTCTAGTGTATTCATATTAAAAAAAAAACTATTATAATGAAAGCTCTACAAAAGTTGGGAATTTAGGAATACTACAACATGATACATACAATGTGCTATTAACCTATACGTGATTTTATATAATACTAGGTGGAAAAATCACAAAATGTTTCCACTAATATCAGTGAAGAGCAAAAAGGTGTCCTTTTTTAATATTCATGCAATATAAACCTTAAATTTTTAGGTAGATCAATAATACTGGAAAAAGGAAGAAAGAGCAGCTACTTACATAAACATAAAGGTGCTTAGAGCCATTTGTTAGGAAAAAATTTTCTTCTAACCTTTTATTCTAAGGTGATGTCCATCTTTGATGTAGAGGTGTTTTTTTTTTGTATGCAATATGGATTTGGTTTTGCATTCATCCTTTTATTCTGTGTCTTTTTACTGGAGAATTGAGTCCATTGTTATTGAAAGATGTCAATGACCAAAGATTGTTGATTCTTGCTATTTTGTTGTTCTTATTGTTGGTGGTTTTGTGTGCACAAGTGTTTGTATATGGTTTGTTTCTTAAGATTTTATGGCATGTCAGATAGATCAGAAATTGATGTGAAAGAAAATTATTACTATTTCTAAGACAAAAGAAAAGGAAAACAAAAAGGACAGAAAAGAAGTCAAATTATACCTATTGACAAACAGTATGATTAAGATCATAAAAAATTCTAAATACTACACTCAAAAATGATTAAAACTAGGTAGCAATTTCAGCAACAAAGCAGGATATAAAATCAACACACAAAATTCAGTGAATTTTCTATATGTCAATAACAAACTTGCTGAGAAAGAAATCAGGAAATCACTTCCATTCAGACTAGCTTTAAAAATATATCTCTGCCAATTTCTTTTCCAATTCCTATGTTAAGAGTCCAAAGAAAGTGCATTTAGAGTGCTTCAAATGTTAAACTGCTTATTCTTGCTCAAAGTTCAAGGTACAACGATATAGGAGCTTGACATGGATGATCAACTGAATTAGCAGTCAAAAAAGAGAGAGCAATAAAAACACTTCCTCTTATTACTGATAAGCATCCCCTGAAAGGGCACAGTCATGCATGCATTAAAAATAAAGTGAAAGCCAGGCGGTGGTGGCACACGCCTTTAATCCCAGCACTTGGGAGGCAGAGGCAGGTGGATTTCTGAGTTCGATGCCAGCCTGGTCTACAGAGTGAGTTCCAGGACAGCCAGGACTACACAGAGAAACGCTGTCTCAAAAAACAAAACAAACAGACAAACAAACAAACAAAATAAGGTGAAGTCCCTCAGTGATTAGCACAATTGAGCTAATCCCCCCCCTACAAGCCACATGATCATCATCTAGATGATTCAAGACCCTATCAAGTTGGCAATTTACAGTAAATATCACTGATAACTAGGACTGAAGCTAACTAAGAAAGAGGAAGATCTTGAAAATGAAAAACACTGAAGAAAAAATGTAAAGATGATGTGAGACAAAGGATCTACCTTGTTGACAGGTAAGAAAAGTAATAAAATGAAAATTATAGATAGAATCATGGTCATATTCTTGAAATTCCAGTGAAAATCTTTACAGAATTAAAAAAAAAAAGTCTGAAATGTGTGTTGATACACTGAAGACTCCAAGAAGTAGGAGTAATACAGTGAAAATGATAAAATAAAGGAAATAAACAAACAAACAAAAACACAGCGAATTTAAAGACAATATCACACCCATTTTAAACTGTACTAGGGAGTCAGAGTAACAGAAACAGCATATACACAGGCCTCAAAACTAACTCATCAGCATTGCAATAAAGCACAAGACCCAGAACTAAACCCACACACTACCACCAACAGATTTTTTAACAAAATGAGTCTGTATATGTAAAGGTGATGAAAAAATGTACACCCCCATGTTATCAGAATGAAACATTATTCGTATTTTCAAGATAAATACTGATCATTTAAAATTGTACCAACACTTTAATAATTAAAGACCAGAAATTATTAAACATCTAAGGGAAGACATTTTTAGGTAAAAACATACCCAAAGATTTTCTTTAAAAAAAATTATTCACAAAATGCCATCAAGAATTGATGAATGGCAGTGTAAGCATTTTTAAGCTATGCATAATAAAGGGGACAATTAAGAGATAAGTAAATCCTACAAAATGTAAGACAAGTTGCATAGCTCACCAGTAGAGCATTTAAATGTAGAATAGTAAATATATTTTTGCTATCTATTCTTTTGACAGAAATTATTGTCATAAGCAAAAAAACCACAAATATAATAATCAAATCAACAAACCACCAAACAATTATAAAACAAACAAAAATATGTATAGTTCCTGGAGAAATGACTCATCAGTTAAAAGACACATTCAGAAGACTGGATTTGAATCCCAGTCCCACATGCTCATGTCTTGTGGCAACTTCAACTCTAGGAGATCACAGTGACTCCTTCTGCCTTCCATAGGTACTGCACATACATCATGTATAGGCATACATGTGGGTTAAACAACCAACTGTATCAGTAAAACTTAAATAATATACGTTTATTTGTTTATATATGTATATATGTATATCCATATTAAAATATACATGTATATTTTATCATGTGTATATGTGTTTGTGTGTGTATTTGAAGTTTATCCTTTTAGATGATATATATATATATATATATATGTGTGTGTGTGTGTGTGTGTGTATGTGTGTATTTCAATGACCAATAATAATACTGAGCATTCTTAGAGAACAAAAAATACAATTTAAAATTAAATTGAAATTCCCTATCTTCCCAATATTCAGGGATCCTCATGGGAGAGATTGAAGAAAGATACTATGAGCCAGAACCAATTGATGATGATAGTGCATAGGGCTTACATGTGTCTGTACCAGATTCTCTGTATATATATTATGCCTTTCACTTTAATATTTTTTTGTGGAACCTCTGAGCCTAGGAATTATTAGACCTCTGAAACTTGTGACTTTTCTTGCATGTTTTTACTTCTGTTCGTTTGTCTTGTCCGAGATCAATATGATGGTTATTATTTTGTTTTATTTTGTTTAATCTTGTATTTTTGGCTAACTGATAGAATAGAACTGATAATTCTTTTCTATGTAGTGACATAAACAAAGTGGGTCTGTATGGGAAGGGAGTTCAGGAAGAACTAGAGTGAGTAGAGGGAGGAGAAACTACAATCAGGATATATTGTATAGAATATTAGTTTTTTTCATTAAATGTGGAAAGTGCTTTAAAAAGAAAGAAAGAAGCTCATAGCTACATGTAATGTCAGAAAGCATATTTTGTCATACTAAAATGACATTAGGGTGAGCTGGTTTTTTTTAAATTAGTATCACTTATCTCTCCACACACCAGAAAAAAAAAAGATTTCAGAATAAGTCACAAGACAAGTATGTGAATGTATTGTATACCCAAAAGGTTTAAAGAACAAATTTAATATCACCTATATTTTAAACTATATATTGCAACACCTTTAATAATCAGGTAAACTTCAGGAGTTAAAACTGCACCAGTATTTCTCATTTTCTACTTCCCTTGAGGTGGCTTCTTGGCTAGTTTCTTCCTTATCTTAACTCCCTTAAGGCAATGTTCTAACAGATTCTGGCAGCAGTTCATAATTGCTATGAAGTGCTTGACTCCCTCCCGGTGATTGTCAGGAAAACAATTGAACATCTTCTCCTTGAATATGGTAGTGCTACAAACTAGCTCTTTACTTTTGACAACACTCAGTTCCAAATCAGTGACTTTTTCAATTATTCTCATTCCTTCGATTTTTAATTCTTTTCTGCTTGAGAGCTTGGCTGTGAGTGTCTCAATTGGTGCTTAGAATTTATACAATGTAGGTGAGTTTATTTTGAATAAGATTTTAGTGAAGCCTCATTTTTTAACTATGCAATAACCACGTTCAAGAGTTAATTATGGTTACCTAATTACAAGAAAGAGCAATGAAACCTTCAAACTTGTACCTATGTCCACTAAAATAGTAGGCTCTAACTGTTAAGCACATACAATGTAGGGACACATATTCAAGTGTCTAAGTCCTTCAATACAGAAATTCGTTACACACATACATAGTTCCCATCTACTTATTCACAGATTGCTCAATGTTAACTTTGAACAGAATTGGCAGGATCCTCAAAAAGACTTTGAGAATGGGAGTTAGTAACTGTGTTAGATTATTGTACCAAACTCATTTTTACCCATACAGAAGCCATCCTAACAGCTTCTTGGGACAACAGACTCATCCATTGCTGGAGAGAAGTCAGGAAATAATTATCATTCAAAAATGACTGACAACAGTCCAGTAACATGGATTTAAGTTACCTTAAGTTTTGAATTGGAAAAACTTATCTGACCAGAACCTCTAGACATTTTACTATTCTGCAAAAAGCCCTGGAAATGGAAACTCTCATCTGCAGTGAATAACCCAGGGTGGCTCAGGGAAGAAAAAAAAAGGCTTTTATGGGACAGGGTGAAATCATAATGGTACAAAAATGAGGAATATTTGTGATAGGCAGGTCTCAATGTACAGAACCCAACTTCCCATCAGGTAATTTTGTGACATGACAAGACAATTGAGTTTCTCCTTTTTGTATTCTTGTGGAGGCCATTCCAGGACTAACTAGAATTTGGTCTTCTTGATGGTGACTTCCTTAGAGGATTACCCAACTTTATTCTAGAAACCAAATTCAAGATGTCCTAGCTAATGTACCTAAGCTTCCTTTAAACTGCTAGCTTCTGTAGAGCCCCCACTCCAATCTACTGAGGCAGAGGCCAAGATGTGTTTTCTGATGTTAAAAACTCCATGTTCTTGATACCCAGGGCTACAGCTAGTTATTCAAATTCCTAGATATGATTCGATTTGAATGGAATAAAGATTTTTGATTGGCCATGATCTGTCTAACTAGCCATCTCTTGTGAGCTACAGGTAATGATTTCTTTTAGATCGTTATTTGATAGTCAAGCATCAACATTTCCTTTTCAGATAAACAGAGTGCATTCTATAAGTCAATTCAAATGAAGGGAGAATACAATACCATCTGAGATTGATTAGATAAAAGACTGTAATGGAAGAAAAAAACTAAAGTCCTCAACTCAGCCTTTTATTTCTTAGTTTCCCTTTTCTAAGTAGCCAGTTAGAGAAGTTTGCTGATTAGAAAATTCTCCAAATTCACATATACAAATGGTTAGCATAGTAATGCCTTTGTAAAGGCAGCAACACATCTTTCTCTAGCTGTAAAATCGTTGTGAACTTGTCTGGCCTGTTTCTATTTAACTGGAGCCTAAGCATGGACTTGACATCAACAAAGTGCCTTAGTTAGAGTAGAAAGAAGAGTGAGTAAATTTTAAAGTCACACAGTAATTAATAGATCATAAACATATGTGTGAAACTGAAGAGGACATTGTATAGACAATCTATAACAAGGAGTGGAAAAGGTTTGATGTTTCAAATGTTACTATATGTAATTATTTGCTTTGTTGTTGATAGAGAATAATCAAAGCATGAAAGTTAAAACTTTGAATATATATATATATATATATATATATGGCTAGATAGATAGATAGATAGATAGATAGTAAAATTTTATCCCTAAGACCAGTAAGATGCCTGAATGTCCCTAAATAGAAGATGGTTATCACCAAGTCTGATAAGCCGAGTTCATTTTCCATGGTCCACAGTGGAAGGAGAGATCCTACATCTTCAAATTGTCCTTTGATCTTCTCATGTAATAAGCACAATAAAAAGCTAAAGATTGTAACCATGTATTTCTGAAATTGCTTACCTCTACATCTTACCTATGCATTAACAATTAAGGGAATGTATTCTGTACATTAAAATTATCTTTCTAACTATTGGATAGTTTTCTGAATAAAATAAAGCATGATACTGCAAGTTAAAATCAGTGCTGTGTCTAGAGAAATGCCTCAGAGGTCAAGTGACTGACTTCCTTTATAGTGGACCAGCATTCAGTTGTCATTATTGCTATAAGGTGGCTTGTAAGCACATGTACCTTCAGTTCCATGAGACTCAGTACCTTATTCTGACCTTTCCAAGCACCTGCACTTACATATTCACAAACATGGCCATTCAGAAGTACACATATTTAAAAATGAATAAACATTTAAAAATGCTTAGTTAGGTTCAACGGAGTAAGTAATTATTTATAGATGCTCAATGAATAAATCTGATATCCATTTATATATATATATATATATATGATTATGCTATAAAACATATTCATATTTTCCCAGTTATGTATATTTTTTTGGAATCTGGATATGAAGAAAACATTACAAATAATGTTCAATGAAATTATTTACTAAATTTTAAATCCACAATATGCAACAATATTTTTCATTTGATTCATTCATCATATATATATGGTTCTATGTCACAGATTCTTTTAGAAATATACTAGCAATTTTATTATTGTTGGAAATATGAGAACTAGAACCTGAAGAAAGCAACTTCAGATTTCAATATTAGTTATAGAATACAAAATATGTAATATAATTATAAAACATGGTGGTATAATTTTGAATATATGGTTAGAATATTATTCATAAAATTTTGACTAGCTCTTTAACATTAAAATCATACTTTAAATGTTTAAATCTCAATCATTAAAAGATACAAATTTGAGCATATTCCTCATCCATCAAGACCATTCAGATCTCAAAACTCCCAAAGGATACCTGTTAGTACTAATACAGCAACAAGGAAATCTGTAGCCTAATCAACTTTTGAAATATCATTAATGACCAAATTAGCATTTTTTGTTCTTTTGCTGTTTTATTGGGGGGGAGCAACTAAGTAGCCAATGACCATCTCTTATTGATCCTCCTGCCTCTGCCTTCAGAGTATTGAAAAACATAAGTTCAGGCCAATATTCTGTGCAGCAGCTAAAATTTTAATTTTAAATAGCTATAAGCTTGGTCTGAAGGGTCAGACCCATAATCTCAACCACTTGAGGAAAAAAAAAAGCAAACAAGAATTATAACTCAAGATCAGCCTAAAGAATTCAGTGAGACCTTGTCTGAAAATAGAAAGTTTTACAAACACTAGGTATATGGTTCAGTCTTATGTATGTACCTAGCATGTGGCAGGCTCTAGGGTCTGTCCTCAGTGTTACAAAAATACAGGATCACTTCTGTGGTTTTCATCTATACACTATCCAGATTGTTTTATAAAGTCCTGGGCTTTAAACTTTTTAGCTAAGGATAATATTCCATGTCCACGATACTTAAAGAGAGGGATAAATATTGGGAGAGCCTGATCAGAAGGCATCCATCATCAATTATGTCACTAAATATCATTGGCAGTAGGGGGCATAGCTAATCTTCTGGGGATGATTTTTAGGGGCAAACCAATATACTTAATGGCTTTCCAGCCCAGCACTAATGAGGTTGTTTAAGACTTTCTTAATTTTTAATGAGGTTTTAATTTTTAAAGAAACAGTGCCACGGTTTAATTATACTTCTTTGGCCATATGTGCACTTTTCATCCATGAATAAAGTCGTATCTACAGCAAGTGGTGCTCTTTCTTTTTCATAAACATGAAGGAAATTAAGCCCAGAGAAGGTACAAATGACTGTTTAGAGTTCAGAGAGATCATAGTGCAATGGCTCCACAACAATCATAGCCAGTGTCTTTTGTAAGCCTGTCTACAAACTCAAATTTAAACTGCTTGCATTTTCTAGAACAATAAAAGTTTTCAATACATAGTTATGTTAAGTAGAAAATGGTATCTTGGTAATTTTTTTCTTAACAATTTTATTTTTTTCCATTAACCTACTTTCTTATGAAGAACACTGTCTAAAATTTAGTTCTTATATATTTAGAGTTTTGTCAATTGACAGTCATGTAATGCCTGGACACTCAGTATTGATTCTTTCTAAACTGAATTGTCCAGACACTGCCCTATCATATGTCCTTGAATCAGTATTGCAGAAATCCAATTGCCCTCCCCTTAACCTCTTTCACAAAGGCTGGTTTTAGTTATTGTGTGTATGAAGCCTGCAAAATAGCTACGTCCCCCTGGGAATCATGATAATGGAAATTAAACAAACACAGGTACTGAAGCAAGCTGAACCATTCAATGTCACAAACAGGAATGGACACACAGCTCTAATTTTATTGTAATTAGCTCCTCCTGTTTGTCCTATGCATCTACTTTCAATCTGAAAATTGTAATTATCTATTTACCTTCCAAAATTGTTAGTGATATATTATCTACTTGCTATGAAAAAGTCTCTATTGATTGAAATCACTAGGCAGAAAAGCATGTAAGCTGATATGTCAGCAGTGCTTTCCAAAAGCAACGGATGCTTTTTCCATTGATTTCTCAACCTTGGGGGAAAGACAATATGTTTTTCAACATGCTCCAAGATATATCCCTTAGAGAGAAAACTATGTCTATGCATGTTAGTCTAAAATTAATACAGTTCTTATGTGATCTAAGTAGATAACAAATTCACTCTATAACTTTGCCTATCACAAAGTAATAACCTATATAAAAAATGAACATCTGGAGATTAATGCATACATTTTCATGCCTTACACTTGGACTATAATCACATACAAACAGCAAATCCCTTGATACTTTTTTTTTTAGTTTTGCAATATTTGTATCAAATTAACAACTAAACTGTTATTCACTTTAAGTCTATTCATGTAGACTTAAAATGGGTGCTGTGCAGTTTCTTCTGATTGTTTAAGAACAGAAAAAAATTGAAGAAATAATTTTTATCTAAGACACTGAAGCCTCATAAGTAGCAGGTTTCAAAGAAAAGATTCTGCAAAGGCGGATTCATGTTCTGTCTGCAATAGTCTTTTCTGATTTTCCTCTTGGAGTGTTTTCTGAAAAACTTGGAGGTGTTAAACAGTAGAAAATTGGCAGGTCTGTAGGCGTCTTTATGGAGCCACACAGAGGCAGGGATGAACTGAAAGATAGTGGGGTCTAAGGTCCCTAATAAAGGGAAGAAGGGGTGAGTGTTTGATATTGAGCAGTAGCTTTCCCCAGGCTCCTGCGTATTATTCTTTCCATGGCTTCAAGGGAAAGTGTCAAGTTGAAGGCAGCTGAAAAGAACAGTTTCACAAGTCTCACAGTTCCAAGCAGTCTAAAGCTGGATTTCAAGAAGTAACCAGGGGCCTATGAAACAGTGACCTTTGAACTTAATGGGAATCACCATGGTAGTTAGCAGCTATTGTCAGCGGCTTTTCAAGATAGACCGAAACTTCCAAGAACTGAACACTAACCCCAGTTAGGGTCGATGGTAATAATTTACTCCTGACTTAAGTCTCATAGAGGTTTCTTGTATGTGTGTGTGTGTGTGTGTGTGTGTGTGTGTGTGTGTGTGTGTGTGTATGTGTGTGTGTGTGTGTGTGTGTGTGTGTGTGTCAGAGGGTTGGAGTTGTGTAAAATCACAGTGGGTGATGCTGTCAGACTCCACAAATATCCTTAAATGTTAAGGAATTTTATGACATTTTTATATTCATATGACAAAAATCTGAATCTCATTGCCTGAGGACTTTGTCTACCAGATCTCACAGGTCTTTTGTTAATGGACAGAAAAGCAATGGAGGGAAATTATTCATTCTCTGCTCACATTGAGCAGACCAAAACTACTGGCCTAATATTTAAAATATCTCTTGACTTCATATGATGAATACTTTTCTTAACTTCCTCAGTGGGATAAAACATCATTTTCCCAGATAAATGAGAGATTTGTTAATTCACCTTCCTTTCAGTTGCCTCTTACTAAATATTTTATTTTTAATTACATGAATATGAATGTATATGGTCTCTATATGGGTTTGTATATATTAGCACAGATGAGGCCAGGGGAGGATATCAGATCCTCTTGAAATAGTGTCACAGGGAGTTATAAGCATCCTTACCTGGGTGCTGGAACTGAACTTGGGTCTCCTGTACAGAAGGACATTCTTGGAACCTGTTGGGCCATCCCTCTCCTTTTCTTCTCCAGCTTCCCTCACACTAGGTTTTGGGATTATTTGAACTTCCCAAATAAATTACTCTCAAACTCATCTTTCAGGCTTGTTGACAAAGGAACACAAATGAAAATGGTAATTTCTTGCCTCTATACTTTATGTAATATGTGATTTGCAATTAAAGTAAGTGAAAGTAGACTGGAGAATAGTGGGAGAAAGAAAGCAGTGGAAACAGCTTAAGAAGACACACTAAAGGCTGGACTGAGAAAAACAACTCTGATCTTTAATCACCTCAGAACTTCTGTTACACAATAATAAGTGATCTTTTTAGCACTAGTCAATCTGTCAAGCTGTTATTATGGTCTGAATACAGAGGTGCTGTTTTGGGAAATTGTGAAAACTTTAGGAAATGTGGAGAAAGTACCTGATAAAGTGTCAGATCTTATGTGTGATAAATAGCCCATCAAGCATCTTGCTTCCAGATTAAGGTCTCAATCTTTGTGCTATAAACAAATAGCCTTCGATCCTGCTACCCTTGACACTGCAGCTTCAGCTACAATGTCTTCACTACCCTGGTAAGCTATCAATCTGAAGCATAAAAGAATCAATCTTTTGTCCTTTAAGCTACTTCTAGTTAGGTATTTGATTACATTCAAGAATGATAACTAATACAGGCATATTCTGTAATTGCTTTAGGTGTTAATATACTTGTGACTTTCTACGTACAATATGGCCAGATAATTTTACCTTGATTTTAACCTCTGTTCAGTGTTCAACAATCAAATTGTTATTATCATCTTTATTAAATGCTTCTGAAGTATTAGCAGTAAAAGTATGGAATACTCAATTGTTATTTCTATGCAGAAAACCACTGAGTCTTGTATCATTCTCCTGCCATTCCTGTCATGATTCTATGGATAAGATGTCTTCTTGTATTCCCTCCTATCAAATTGCAACAGTCTTGGTTGTCTTAATTTTAGAGTTCACTTCAGGACGTAAGTAGATCAAGCAGGTAATTTATTTCAGTGGTGCTATGCTGGGAGCCTCTTGGCCTGGAGTGGGTTGAGATGAGACACAGAGTAGAACTCTGGTGTGGCTTTAAAGACTGATGGTCTCGGATGTTCTAGTTCACTAACCGCTGATAACAACTTCTAAAATGTCCTTAAAAACTTTCTTGCTCTTTCTGAGGGTAAAACCTGCTGGCTTAGGGACTTGACATATGTAGCCTAAGAGCAGGATTCTAGGGGTGGGTGGGGATTAAGTAATGTGGCCTTTGTTCTATCTCAGCAGGAACTGCACTGTACTGTTATAACTTTCAGCCTGCTAGTAGAAGTCACAGGAAGAACAAGAGACACTTTGAAAAGGGATTATAGCGTTTATTACTAAGTTGTAAAATGTTTCCTATGAAAGCTCTCTAAGAAAAAGGGAAAAAACAGAATGAATGATAAAGGGTGATAAGGGAAAATTTTTTGCCTCTTTGTCTAAGAAATATTCTGTCCAAAAAAGTTCCCATCACCTGAGTTTTGACTCTTCTCTTTGTTCTTACCACTTACACATATCTTTTCAGAATACATAAACACATGTTAAAAAGTTCAACGCAAGTTTACACAAATTCAAGTTTTCAACAGTGAATGTTTACATACATATACATTAGGAGTAAATATCTGGCTAAATATTTATCACCTGTCACAGTTCCACAAATTTCATTGAAAGTTAAAAACCATAACTAAATTATTAGTGAAGTTTTATATAGATAAACCCAGTCAATATTTTATCTTCTGTCCTAGCAACTATAAAAAATTTTATTCCCTTTTTATGACCTTTGATTAATGGTTTTATAACCCTTTGGAATGTGCTCTGAGTAGTAGAATCTCTGGTCACTATCTAGAAACAATTAATTGGTGAAACATGGGAGATTGGAAGATTTCTCATTAAAGTTTTGTCTATCGGAAAAGGATCTAATAGCAATCTCACTATAAAAAATCTTAATAAGCACTGACATCATTTTAGGAATTCTTATAGGATTATCATTAAGACTTAGGAAGTCATCTATTTGTCTATATAGCATCACTATAAGACAGTACATTTTGATAGATTGGCAAGTATTTGCTCAAAATGGTGGGCTAATACCTAGCGATTGTCATATATGTTTAATAATGACAGGAAAAGCATATTAATAACAGGAATTTATCCTAACATGATTTTCTCCTGGGCTTTGCCTACCAGAGTTCCATCATACATCTTAATCTAAGGTGGTCATCTCAGGAAGATCACCTGCTGGTTATTCCCTTGTTCTATAATGGCTCCTGACTGTGAAAAGGCAAAAAAGAAGGTAAACTCACCTTCCAGTATGGAATGAGGAGGGTTGAGGAAGATTCAGCAGTGAAGAACAGTGGTTTCCTCTAGTACAAAGACTTCAAAACCTTGTTCCCTTTACTTACCATTTTTTTTTCTAATTCAAGGGCTTTGGTGGGCAGTCTCATTTGTCGAATAGCTTTTCTTACCTAAAATTCTATCAAATACAGCTAAATGCATCAGATGCAACATGTTTTATAAAAATGTAATTAAAAACACATTTGCAAAGTTTATAGAGAAAAGGACCACAATGCTTTGTGCATGTTCCTGGAGGGACCAGGAGATTCTGGGTCCAGGTGACATCTATTTTGCCATTTCATTTCTCTTTATCTAGTCAGCTTGTCTACCTCATATCTTGCTTTAGTTCCAAGTATTTGCTTTCTCCAGTGCTTCTAAATTTTCTGTTTGTACCCAAGCATTCAGTTTTAACCTCAACTTTTATTTTCATGGTAACATGATTCCTTTTCCCTGACTTGCAATATTGTTGAAGAAAAAAAAGTACCTGGAATTGAATTCAGTTCAATTTATAATATGTAATGATTTAATTTGTGAATTTCCTATTTTGAGAACTCTCAAAGTCCCTCGTCTCATTTTAGTGTGCTGAGTGTTTTGTAAGTATTTGATAAGTCTTTTATTGTGCCAATTGACACCACGTATTGGATAGAATGTTATTTGCTCTTTGCTGGATCAGACAGTATTTTAACTCCCCCCCCAAAAAAAACTAAATAAAATAAAGTCTTCAATAAAACACATAACTTCCAAAGTAACAGATATTGAATGGTGAGAGGACATTTACATTAAGAATGGGGCAACCAAGTTCAACTAATCTTTTTGTTATGAGAAATATAAAGTTTTTGTTTTCCATGCTGGCCTTTTATTCATATAACTGTTTCGTTTCCTCCATTACTAAAAATAAAAGATAAGTTTGTTTAAACATTTAGTTTTTATGACTCTAGCATTCTCACTAAACTTAACATTTTAAAGACTATTCTCATATGGGAGTGTGTCTGTTTGTATGGTTGTATTAAGGAGTATATGCGCATATGAAAGCCAAATACATCAGATGCTCATTGAACAGGACCCACAGGCAGTTATGAGTTTTCCTCTATGGACATAGGGTCCTTCACAATGGACAAGGCATGTTCTGAATGCCTGAGCCATCTCTCAAGCCCAAAAGTCATTTTTGAGTATTCAGAATGTAGGATATATGCTTCAAGGCTTTTAAATTTAAAATTAACAGCTTCTCACCAAATATTTGTGGAAAATTAAATTTTAAATTTTATTAGACAATAGATTTAAGAGCTAATATGTCTTATTCAAATTAACAGAATATGTGAAGTCTTTAAAAATAAATATGGGATACACAGCATCACAATCCATTCTTTATCTTTATTTCTCTTGCAGTTTGAATTTTGTGTTAAATTATTGAATACTTATGTGGTTCTATGCATTGGATTCCAAAGAATAAGACGGTACATTAAATTATCATTGCTTATTCCACTTTCAAGACTATTTGTTTGTTTGTTTGCTCACATGATTGTTTGTTCGAAACACTAGACAAAGCCATGTAAGGTGAGAATATGCAGAGTTATGGATGAATTGAACTGTTCCAATTATGAGTTTGTTGCAAATCCAAAAGTGGGAGAGGTGCAGAACATATTTGGTGTTGGATAGGAAAGGTAGAAGGTAGTGAAACTTCTTCTGGAATTTTCTCAAGGGTTCAATTGTATGCATATGATTTTGTTTCTTAGCTCCTTTGTTACATGCCCGTGATTCTTTCAAAGGACTAACCAGATGGGATCTGGAGACCTATATCTGGCTGACTTCTTAACTTCTTCTCTTCACAGTACCTTGCCCTGTACATTGTGCAAACTCTAATAAATATTTGATGGTGAAAGTTCCAGGAGCAAGAAAGCCAGCCGTCAAGAAGTCGGGAGTCAAATCTCTGGAATAGTAATTAGGGACAAAGTCCAGGTACAATGCACAACCTTACAAAACACTGAAGAAAATGCTTCAGATCGGGGTGAGGTGCCCTTACTTAGTTAATCAGCAGTGACCTACTTAAGATTGTAGCCAGTAATAGAAAGTGATGCTAAAAATACATGGCATTTCATTTACCAAAAATCTTCACATGTGTCTAAATTAGAAAAGTGTATATTTGGTACAGTTTTCATTTTACCCTTTTTATTGAACATTTTCATTTGTCTCTTATACCACTACACCCTCAAGCTTCTCCACTTATCCTGGTGCTTGACACCCATTCTCATAAACTCACTCTTATAGGTACATCCTCCTTCAACAGTAACCTGGTCACAACGCTTAATCTATCAAAGTATAGCTAACACAATGGATGAACTTTTGATCTCTAATGAACTGATTCTTCCACAAAGCACAGATGCCAGACACTTCACATTGTCATGGTTTGGTCCATATTGAGTGATATCAAATTATATGGTATATGTTGCATATTTTTCTTTCCTCATTATTAAACTATTTTATTTACTTACATTCCAAGTATTGCCCCTCTTCCTGGTCCCACCTCCCCGAATTTTTCACCACTTCCTTCCTTCCCTGCTTCTGAGAGGGTGCTTCCCCACCTACCTCAAGCACATCTGCATTTCTCTTCCCTGGATCATCAAGTTTCCACAGGATTAAGGACATCCTCTCCCACGGAGGCAGCACAAGGCAGTCCTGTGTTACACATGTGCCCGGATTCATGAACCAGCCAATGTATGGTCCTTGGCTTTTGTCTTATTCTTTGGGAGCTCTGAGGGTTCTGGGCTAGTAGATAATGTTGTTCTTCTATGGGGTTGTAATCCCCTTCAACTCCTTCAGTCCTTCTTCTAACTCTTCATTATTGGTTCCAAACCTGAATCCAAAGATTAGCTATGAATATCTGCATCTGTTTCAGTCAGTTGTTGGTGAATCCTCTCCAAGGAGAGCCTTGCCAGGTTCCTGTCTGCACACACAATATGGCCTCAGTAATTGTGTCAGGATTTGGTATGCTTGCATGGGATGGATTCCAAGTTGGGCCAGTCACTGAGTAGTTTTTCTTTTATTCTCTATTTCATTTTTGTCCCTGCATATCCTTTAGACAAGAACAATTCTGGGTTAAATTTTTGAAGATGGATGGATGGACCTCTGCCTCAACTGGAGGCCATGTCTTTCTACTGGAGGTGGTTTCTTCCAGTTCCATCACCTCACTGTTGGGCATTTCAACTAATGTCATCCCCATTGAGTTCTAGTAGCCTCTCACATATCAGTTCTCTGCGACTTGTTAGAGGTTTCCACTTCTTGCTTCCTAACTCCCACTGTTGCAAATTTGGATTCATTCTCCTGGGCATTTTTCCAGTCTTTCCACATACCTGATCTTGCTTCTCCTTTTCCCTTCCCCCACACCCCCCCCATCTTCCACCCAGTTTCCTCCCTCCCTTCTAAGGACTTTCAGGTATGCACACATCAGCCTTCCTTCAAGTTAAGTTTCCTTAGGTTTGTGAGTTTCATCATGGGTATTCTGAACATTTTTGCTAATATCCACTTATCAGTGAGTACACACCATGCCTGTCTTTTGGCTCTGGGATACCTCACTCAAGTTGATATGCTTTAGTTCTATCTATTAGGCTGCAAAACTCATGATGTCCTTGTTTGTAGTAGCTGAATAGCATTCTATAGTGTACATGTACCACATTTTCTGTGTCTATTCTTCCATTGAGGGGCATCTGCGTTATTTCTAGCTTCTGACTATAACACAGATAAGGCTGCTGTGAACATTGTGGAGCACATATTCTCATGGTATGGTAGAGCATATTTTACGTATATTACGTACAGTGTGGTATACTTGGGTCTTCAGGTAGAGCTATTTCCAATATTTCTGAGGAACCACCAGATTGATTTCCAGTCTAGTTGTTGCTGTTTGAACTCCCATCAGCAATGTATGAGTGTTCCTTTCTCCATATCCTTGCCAGCAAGTACTGTCACTTGAGTTTTTTATCTTAGCCATTCTGATTTGTGTAGGGTAGAATCTTGGAGTCATTTTGGTTTGCGTTTCCCTGATAACTAACATTGTTAAACATTTCTTTAAGTGCTTCTCAGCCATCTGAGATTTCTCTATTGAGAATTGTCTGTTTAGCTCTGTACCAAATATTGTTATTAGTTTATTTTGTCTTTTTGGATTTTAACTTCTACATAACCTTTTCATAAACCTAATACTTGCATTTAGTTGGGTATTTTATCTTAGGCTAAGAGAAAGCTCTGTTGGTTTGTATTTGTGGAAGGAGTCAAGATGAATTTTCCAGTCAATACGGGCAGCTGTTATATAACTGATTTAGCTCAAATGATTCATTAATGAAGCAGAATCAGAAAGCCCAGATGTATGATTCAGTATTTTCTGTGCTGGGTAAGGGAATATTCAGCATAAATAGATACTTTTATCTGTATGAGCGTATGACTCATGGAACAGGGTATTTGTCTCAAACATTTACCTGTGGGACGTGTGTGTGTGTGTGTGTGTGTGTGTTTGCCGGCATGTGTTTCTCAGTTAGTGTTTGTATATTTTTATAGATGTTAGAATATATAATCTCAGATGCTTTCTTTAGTAATAGTGTTCATCGTTTTTGGAATAGAATTTCTCTTTGTCTGGAAGCTCATGAAAGAAACACTGGTCACTGAGCTTCAGAACTATCACTTCTGCATCAGCCCTACATATTCAAAGGGCCAGAAGACCTCTAAGTAAATCTTCCAAAGCCTTCTCATGATAAAGATTAATAAACCCAGTTCATTCATATTATATGCTTTAAGCCTTAACTGCTTAGGTATTTGAAATACTATGTTCTCTCTTGTAACACCTTGACTGGCATAGGATACTATCATACACATTATGTTGTTGCAGGCTTTCTATGAAAGGTTTTGTTTGTAGTGATATATATATACACAATTGAAAATAAGTTTTTGAATTTTATGAAGGAATCAAACAGTTATTTAGATGTGAATCTTATTTTAGGTTAATGAATTATGAATTTGATAATCTGAATCTATTTTATCTGTGAAGAAGATACATTTTATTATGTAGTTCACTTTACTGTATGCAAAACCCTAAGGGCCTATTGTTCACAGACATCAGATTGAGAAACCTCAGTCTATAGTTTAGTGATATATAGGTTTGTAGATATGACAAATCTGATTAAAGAAATTTCAAGCTGACTTGTCCTTAGAAATATGAATTTCTACTGTCTAGAAATAAACGTAGTACCTAAAGTAACACTCATGCAAAGCAAACAGCTTCCACTAATATGCACAAATTTTTATCCACTCATACTGCAAAACTCAGATATACGGATACTAATTCCCCGCAGTAAAAAAAAAAAAATCATTAATAAAAACCACAAATATTTTACTGTAGATGACGGAAGATCAAAGACGAGAAACAGATTATGCAAATCAAGTGGAATTTTACTGTGAACAATTAGAAATCCCTAGTGTTTCCTTTGAAATATACATATTTTATCTATAATAATAACATCTGGTGAATTATTCATTGAAATTTAATTCCAAAGAGGTTCTTCTACTTTTTAAAATCTTTCACTTAATGGCATTTGCCTGTTCTAATCTATATATTATTTCTTATCAAGGAAGCAGTGTGGACATACTTTTGGGGAAAATGCTCAAAATAAATTGGTTTAAATAAAATACAATTAATATGGAAAAATAATAAAAATGCAATTATTTTAAATACAGTGACCTAATTTTAATGCAGTGATTTTTATTCAGCTTGAGAGTTCAAGGAGATGTTTAAGTATAAAAAGAGGTGAATTTTTCTTTGCCATCAGTTTAATAACATTTTGTTAAAACAAGAGAAGGAAAATGCATATTATACACCCAAAACAAAGTTATTATTTATTTTGTGCTGGACATCTACTTCTCGGTATGGGGACTGCCCTTAAGTTTGTACATCCAGTGGCAGTCTTTGGAATACTTACTTATAAATAGGATGACTCCATAAAGTACCTCCCCTTAGAACACAGGTATCATTCTAGAAGTGGAGACAAAAGATTGTAAGATCAGAGGATTTGAAAATATCAAGGAAACAAAGCCTTCTATAAACAGTGCAAGGTTTACATATATAGACTTACAGAGACTATGGCAGCAAGGATGGAGCCTGCATAATAGGTCCACATCAGATCAGTTCCCAATTATGAGAGGGGAAGAAGGTAGAAATCTCTGTTCCCAACCCAGATCCTATGATCAGAATTTCTTATTGTTCCCTTCTTTGGTTCATACCATGTTTCCTCTCAGTGCCTACCATTTATATTGAAATTCCTTAAAACAAAACAAAACAAAACAAAACAAAATAATAGTGTTAATTAAAATATAAGTACATTATTTTCCCCTTATACTTCCTTCCTCTAGACTCTACTACTTGTTTGTTCTCTAAGTCCTTCCATGACACCCTATTCTTAAATTAATAGCATGTTTTTTAAATTAATTTTCACATATTTGTGTGTGTGTATGTGTTTATGGGTACAATCTGATGAATCCTTTTTTTTGTTGTGTAGATATAGGTTCAGTGCTGATCCCTTCAAACACCTTAACTATTAAGGAGACTCACTCCTGAAAGAAACGAATTCATCCTCTCAGCAGTCATCAGTTGCCTGTAGTTTTTTGCTAAAGGGAGTGACCCTTTGTGATTTCACCTCCTCTGCATTAACATGTCTATTGATATTGTCGTTGTTTCTGTCTTGCTCATGCTTTCATTTTGCAGCAGATATCCTAGTCTTCTGCCTCTTCCAATCTTTCTACAACCTCATCTAAGTGGTCCAAGAACAATAGATGCAGGTACTATGGATTATATCTGTCCAATAAGTTTGGACTTCCACAGTGTGTTTCTGCATTGTGTCCAATGGTGGTTTTCTGTGAAAATTTCCGTTTATTCTAAAGAGAAGTTTCTTTAACAAGGGATGTAGCTATAGTTATCTGTGGGTATAAGGATAAGATTTTAAATATTAGGATTTATACTGGTCTAGATAATTGGCAAAGGTATATGCTCTTCTATGATCCATGAACTCATTATCCCCAGATATCTGGTTAAGTTTTCAGTACCAGGTACAGTTTCTTCCTGTTGAGTTTGTCATAAACCCAATTAGATAGCTGTAGGTACCAGCAATGTATGTGTGTGTGTGTGTGTGTGTGTGTGTGTGTGTGTGTGTGAGACTTATTGAAGTTTTATGTTATCAACTATACTGATCATTGTAGTGGTTCATTGGCATCACAGATTGTGGGGGTATAGCTTGCCCATGGGTGTGGATCCTGTTGGACTGAGTTGTGGATCCTGTGGGTCTCCCACCCCAGGTGGCTTGGGCCACAGCTCAGGGGTACAGAAGTGCAGGAATTTGACTGAGTTCATTCCAAGCTGCACCTGGTGGACGCCAGGCTAGGGGAAGCCACTGATTCCCACTCCATGCATGGACAGATCCCAGTCTGAGGTCCCACATGGCCCAGAGCTCTTGGGTTGGGGGTCTCCAGGCCAAAAGGATTGGCTGGAAACCAGTTGGTCTCAGCTCTTGGGCTCCCAGGCACAGCTGAGAGGCCACAGAAGGACTGAGATGGGGGGGTCATATGGGCTGGACTGGCCCGCAGACAAAAGGCTCGAGGGGGAGAAGCTAGGGGATGGGGCGCCCCATGAAAAAATGAGAATTTTGGTCCTGGAGACTCTCTTGGCTGGGTCATGGCTGGCTCTGCTAGCTTGCTTGAGTTGGCAGCCTCTGTGGCTAGAACATAAAGATGTCTTCTGTTGGGAGTTTAGGCGGCAGATCATTGGTTGAAGGCCCGGTCTACAGGTTTTCCACTTTGGGCCCCAAAGAAAAGTGGAAGTCCATGGTTTTAAAAGATTTATTGTCATGGGGAAAATGGATAAAGCTGTACGTTATGTTCTCAGGGCGGGCCTGAGGTTAAATACCTTTTGGAAGTAGGAAGAGTGTCTGGGAAGGAATGCTTAATTGGCTACACCCTCTGGCCTTTAAGTATCTTATTAATATTGAGATCTCTTGAGGCTCTGTAGCCTGTAATCACACCCTCTACCTGTGTTTTGTGACCGAAGGCCACAAACCTTTCTTTGACTGGGGTTGTGGATGGCTGACCCTAAGTGAAAGGAACCAGGGCCCAGGAGCAAGGCTGAACTCCTACTGTTCTTTGAGGGTCACCTGGGTTTGAGGCCTGTGCTTGACCAGGTACCTAGCTGGCTCTCACAGCCCACCACTCCACAACAGATGAGTAGGACTGTTTAATGATTCTGCTTTGATGTCAGCTTCCATAGCATTTTCTTCTAATGGAAAGCTAGACTCCAGGAAGAAAACAATCAGGTTAGATCATATTCAAATAATGAGGCTTTTTTCCTACATGTGTGGTGTCTTCAACAATAGGAACTAATCTTCTGGTGGATTACAGTGTGCATGGGACCTGTTGGGTTGATGTGTGGGTCCCACCTCTGTCTCATCAAGTGGCTAGGGCCTCTTGTGAGGACTCAGGCATGTGAATTTAACTGTGTTCACTTCATGTTGTTGCCAGGTGGACATCATATTGTTGCCAGGTATATGTCTATATACACATGTAAAATGTGTATATGTATATATTATACACACACACACACACACATATATATATGTGTGTGTGTATTCATATATTATATTTATGTGATATATATGGCCTCACTTATTACTTTTCATGAATTAACTTGATCTCTTATATATTGACAAAATGTCTTTAAAATACCAGGGAAGATATAAATATTATATTTTTAGATACTAAGTGACAGTATGAATTTGAATATTTTCTTTCTACAGACATTCAAATAATACAGATTTTAATCAAATGCTATTTTTCTTCTTTTGAAATTCTTTGTTCTCCAGATATTTGTACAATATTGTACAATGAAATATGATCATATATATTCTCATTCAAGTTCATCCACATTACTCTCAATATGTCTTCTCATGTTTAATTTTTTTAAAGGCCCACAAGTTCAGTTAAAAAACACACATATATATGGGTATTCTGTCACCCAGTGGAGTATGGAAATTCGGTGATCACATCTAAAGAAATGAATGATTTGATTTCTCCTAGAAACTATCAGCCATCAATAGCTCTTCAGTGAAGGATAGAGAATGGAGATTATCTCTCAACTATTTAGAAATTTGGGCTGGCTGGTAGGTCTTGTGCTGGTAACCACAGTTGCTATGAGTTTTTTATGTAGATTGTGAGATGCTGAGGTGGGGGAAAACATAAATTCACCTATGAATGACTATAATCAATAATACATATGTCAGTTCATGCTGACTAGGATATACAGCAAGGAAAATACTCCTTCATTGCTACTAGGAATGCAAACTTATAAAGCTGCTATGGAAATCAATATTGCAGTATCTCAGAAAGATGGGAACCAATCTTCCTCAAAAATTTATGGCTTTTTATTATTTATTTATTTATTTTACACTCCAGATTTTATTCCCCTTCCCATGTCCACCCGCCAACTGTTCCACATCTCATACCCCCAACCAGCACCCCCTTGCATCTGCGAGGCTGTCCCCAACCCCTTCCCATACCCAACATGACCTCTAAACTCCCTGGGGCCTCCAGTCTCTTGAGGGTTAGATGCATCATCTCTGATTGAAAACAGATCCAGCAGTTTTCTGCTGTATATGTGTTGGGGGCCTCATATCAACTGGTATATGCTATCTTTTTGGTGGTCCAGTGTTTTAGAGATCTATGTTTCTTTTACTTAGGATTGTTACTCACAATCTACATTGGTAAGTAGGAAAATATCACTTAAATAGCCATTTAACTGAAAATAGCATGATGTTCTATGACAAAACATTTGAAGGTTCTACATTTAATTTTAAGATCACATTATATGTAATATTTAGAAATTTAGCCTCTGATTTAACATTAAAATGGATAGAAGTAGTTTTATTTTATTTTATTTTATTTTATTTTATTTTTGTTTTTCTTTTTTGTTTGTTTCCTAGACCATGCGTTTGGTTTATGATTGTTCTTAATTTGAGGTCACATGCACATAGTTTATTTTCCCTACTATCTTACCGATGCAGGCCAGTTCATGCTTTCATTCCCAGAGCTTATATACTAAGAGCACCACTATTTACAGATTTACTTTTTGTGATTTGTCTACAAATTCATGATTGAATTTTCTCATTTTCATGTCTAGTCAATACATCACCAATAACTATTTCTCTTACATTCTTTCAGCAATATGACATAAGAGACTATAGAATATTTGCTGTTGTCAAATAAAAATCAGCAATTATTTGATTGTAAAATTACATCAGTAGTGTGTAATTTACAATTTTATTGTATATTATAGAGCAAAGAACTCAAGTTCTAACTGTTGACCTGATATAATGTCCCGTTCCCATGTTAGGTATAATAACAAGTCTGTGGGTAATTATATTAGCCTAGAATTATCATTTCATGCTATTAAGGATGTGAAAGGCCTCTCAGCTTTAGTGTTCCTTTGTTTAATTTTGGAAGCATGCAATATCTGTCTCATCATTTTAATAATGACAATTGCTTTAATTACTTTAGTCAAGTGGTAGAGGTAGATCATTGATTTGTTTGTACAGTTAGTACAATATTCAACACATTTAATTATACTTCATCCATTGTTTTACATTCTATATCATATTATTTCACACAACACTAATTTTATTGGAACATTTTTTTAAAACTATGAGGATTAGAATTTAGGGTTAGTTCTTTCCATTATTTTCTTCCTTACTTTATAAAAGTTGTATTCTATACATTACAACATTAACATTCATGGTAAAGCCCCAATGACAGCAACTTTTAAATTTTATTTTAAAGTGTAAATTTAATTATCTTGTAATACAAGAGATTTTTTATACCTATAGTAATATTTGTTCACCATAATATCTTTAATGTAAGTAATCATATTGGTCACTGTGTTTGCTAAATCTATTTGTTGGTACAAAGCAAATTACATTTCTTTTATTATTTCATCTTAAAACATAATAAAATACTTATTGTTAAACAATGAATTTTTTTCTGGTGCAGGAATAATTAAGATACATAGAGATATATATGCTGCATCTGAGAAACAGTGAGTTAATTCCAAAGGCTCACATAACTCAGGAATGTCAAATATCAATATTTTCATTTTATTTTCAAAGATATTCTTTTTAATTATTTTTTGGTAGGAGAAATTTTTTATTAAATTATTTTATTTAATTACATTCCAAATATTGCCCCCTTCCTGGTCTTACCTCCAAGTTCTCCATCACCTTTCCCTTTTCCTTTGCTTCTGAGAGGGTGGTCCCACCCAACCACACTTACCCACCTCACCCTACCAGCATTCCCTTCTCTGGGATGGAAATCCTGTAGCATCAAGTTTCACCAGAATTAAGCACATCTTCTCCCACTAGAGCCAGATAAGGTAGTTCTCTCCTACATCTTTAGCAGAAGGGGGCAGAGTCAGATCAACCCATGTATGCTCTTTGGTTGGTAGCTAAGACTTTGGGAGCTCTGAGGGATCTGGGTTAGTTGATACTGTTGTTTTTCCTATGGGGTTGAAATCCTCTACAGCTCCTTCAGTTCTTGCACTGTTTCATTGGGGTTCCTGACCATAGTCCAATGGTTGGCTGTAAGCATTTGTATCCGTCTCATTCAGCTGCTGGTATAGCCTCTCAGAGGACAGTGATGCTAGGCTTCTGTCTGCAAATGCAGCATGGCATCAGTAATAATGACAGGATTTGGTGCCTCTGCATGAGATATAATCCAAGTTGGGCAGCTCATTGGTTGGCCATTCCTTTAGTCTCTGCTACATTTTTGTTCCTACATTTCCTTTAGATAGGAATAATTCTGGGCCAAAAATTTTGGAAATGAGTGGATGGTTCCATGCTTAAACTATCTACTGAAGGTGGTCTCTTTAGGTTCCATCTCTCTATTGTTGGGCATTTTAGCTAAGGTAAACCCTATTGAAGCCTGGAAGCCTCTCACATCATAGGTCTCTTGGACTTTCAAGAGGTTCCCCTGCACCCTACCCCTACCCCACACTGCTGCATATTTCCATTCATTCTTCTGACCCTCTGGGCTTCTCTCTTGTCTTCTCCCATACCCAATCCAGCCTTCCTTTTTGTCTCCCACTCCGTCTCCTACCCTGGCCTCACTACTTGTTTGCCTTGAAATGGTGTAGGTGAGGCTCTTCCCTTTGTCTCTCACCACCTGCAGTAGCCAAGAGAATTGATCCTGTAGTCCTGAGAGTGGGAGGCCTAGCTCTGACCCCTCATTGGGTGTAGCACTTTAGAAAGTGAACCCTGAACCTCACCTGGACATCGCAGAGCAGTTGTCCCTGATGACAAATGGTATCTAGTTCTGATGGTGTAAGACAGGGTGAGGTGGCCCAGCCCCTCAGATGCTGAGCACTTGGGATTGGAACAGATTGCAGCACTGTATCATCCTTGAGAGGCAGCTCAGTAGAGTTGACTGTGAAGGCAGGTGGGTGAGCCTGCACCAATGACATGAAAGAAAGAGTGCTGACCCTGCCTCCTGCCAATGGCAGCATTGGGTGGCCTAGCTGGAGTAGTGCTAGAGAGCTTGCCCTTGTGGACAGATAAGAGAATGTGAGCAGCTAAGCTTATCAGCTTAAGTATCAGATCTAGCTGTGAATTGGCCCACCCCCAAATCTGTATAATAATGCAAAAGGTTTGAACCATAAAGAGGCTAGTCCTATTGTTGTAAAGCTGCAAAATCTCCATGATTCAGAGCAACAACAGGTAATTGGGAAGACTCTCCATAAGCATGAAATATTAATGGTTTCACAAAAGCTAGAGATCTGGAACTAGAGCACTGTGTCATTGCAATGAACATTTGCAAATGAAGATATGTGGAGAGAAGGATATATGATATGGTTGGGCACGTTGTAGCACAGTATGCTTCCATAATGAGATGTTTTCATGGTGTGTGTGTGTGTGTGTTATTTGGGGTAGGAGACTTCAAGAGCTAATGGCCAGTATGAGGGGATGGGGAGATGAGTAAGTTTGGGGTGGATGATAGGAAATTCACATAGAATCAATAAAAAGTACAAAAAATAAATATTAACCAATATTCAAGCCCTAGATATATTTCAGGAATAAAAGTTCATTCTCTTAGTATCATCTAAGACTAAATGAAGGACCTAGTTGGCCACAATCGGTCCATAAATACAACATGTTTATATCATGAGGATTACTATAAAAGATTTCTCCAAAACTCCAAAAAAAAAAAAAAGGTGTTTATTGATGTGCAGCCACCAAGTCACACCATCCAGCCTTCCTACATTCACATAAGTTCCCTCTAAATGCTGAAGAATTTTGTTCACACAAATGACCTAAGGAAGGATCAGTCAAGCTCTAGGAAGGTATCAGACAGCTACTTTTCAAATCCTACACATAGTCAAATATAATAATGTAGATATTACATAGTTTATAAAAGAAGATGTCTGTTTATTTAAATAATCACCAATAGCTTCCATTTTAAATGAATGAATGTCATTTCAATATATCTAAAGAGCTACCAAATCTAAAATTTGGCCCTCTACATTGTGGTTTCATTCCAGTAGACTCAAACATTTTTTTCCCACAAACAGCAATGTTTATTGGAGGTGATACCACATAAATTTTAAGTTATTTATTCTGAACTTATATGTGTAGTATACAAATGCCAGTGAACTCTTTAGGTTCTTTTATTGTGTACGATTCTCCATGACCTTCATGGCTAAAGCTATGGACATATTACATGCCAATATCTGTAGTTGTTCATGTTTTGCCGCAGATACTAAGTACCTGATTTGTAGGTCAGTTGAAGAACCTAGAAAACAGTATCAAAACTATGACTTCCACCATTATCTCTGTGATAGCCATGGCCTGTTAGTCTCTCCTCATTTCTTTAATGTGATATATGTATTAAAGACGAGGGATTTGGGCATTCACAACCTCATATTTAGCATACCCAATTGAAACTGAGTAAAGGATCTATTTAGCAGAGTTCAATTAGTGAGTAATCTGTGGGTTCCTCATGCCCAACATAATAGTCACCCCAATTATGAACTCTAGTAATGAACTCTAAAAATGAACTCTAGAAATGATCTCTGTAAGTATAGCTGTAGTTAAACAATATAGCTGCAGCTTATTTCTTCTGATGACATCTGCCAGTTTATATACAGACCAAATGTAGGAATGCTTACTGCAGATTCACTCCAGGCTCTGAGCTTGTTTTCATATTCTGTTTCTTCTCATAAGGATCAGTGTATATAAATAGCCCAAACCATGTAACTCTGAATGCCCTTTGATTTGTATGATTATCAAGGTTATTGAATGTCACACTAGATTTTATTGATTATGTTTTATTACAGTCAGTCCTCTACCCAGTTAATTTTCATTTCTATAGGTATAAATGATGCATATTCTGCTTTTAGATATTTCTCATGGCAAAGGTGTATCTTTAAAATTATATGGGATGTCCATAAATCTGACCAGAGTTTCCAAAGTTGAGTGTTAGACAATGAAATTTTCTTTTCTTTATTACTCATTAATACATTATCCAAGACATTTCAACTTCCATCTGATCCATTTTATTCTTTAAGATACACATATCAATTCTAGATTTTCTTCACTTCCCTTTCCTTGGATATTTTAGTATTGTTTATTTCACCAATTCTCCAAATCTTGATCTATTTTCTTTAATTTCTTTTTTTTTTGCTTAATATTATTGCCTCCAGGGATTTTGAAAACTTTATGTAATGAATGAGAAGAAAGTCCCTCCCTCCCTCTCTCTCTCTCTCTCTCTCTCTCTCTCTCTCTCTCTCTCTCTCTCTCACACACACACACACAAAGTTTATTTTCTTGTTTATTTCTCATTTATTTTCTCATTCTTATCCCTTACCATACACATAAACTATTATTTTATTGGAGTAATTGACAACATGTCAGCTATAATTAATATATAATATGAAGAGTTTGAATATATCAAAATTCATTTTGGCATATTTTCTATCCAAATATATCTCTACATAGTTTATAAAGTAAATATTATATAAAATCATGCAATTCTGAATAGTAATAGTAAGATTTTTTCTGCGTCTGACCAATTATGATACAGGTTCTACATTTTATTTCCCCATAACTATAACATAATTGTGTTAAAGGTGATATCAGATTCCAATCCATGCAGAAAACCTTTGACCCACAATTTGCCTTTCCTACAATATGTACAGAAGTAAAAATGAAACAGAAATTGATGGAATGGACAACAATGAATGGTCCAGCCTGAGACCTATGTCCCAAGAGATATTCTACACCTATCACTTTAATGGTATTCTAATATACTTACAGACAGGAGCCATGCAAAACTATTATCTGAGAGACTTCACCTAGCAATTGATGAGAACAGAGATTACAGTCAAACATTGGGTGGACCTTGGGAAATCCTGTGGCAGAGAGGGAGGAAGGACTGAAGGAGCCAGGGAAGTAAAGGATACCACAAATAATTCATAATCCACTATGTGGGCTGGTAGAAGCCCACAGAGACTGAACTCCAACCAGAGAGCATGCATGGGATAGATCTAGACCTTCTTGCATATAGGTAACAGTTGTGCAGCTTGGTCTTCACGTTGGACTCCTAGCAGAGGAGCAAAGACTGCCTCTGACCCTGTTATCAGCCTTTGGATCACTTTCCCCTAATGGGGCTGACCTACCTAGCCTCCATAGGAGAAAATCCACCTAGTCCTACTGCATCAACCCTACTTGATATGCCAAAGTGGGTTGATATGAGAGACCTCCCCTTTTCTGAGGAGAAAGGGAGAGGGATGGTGGGTAGGGGACTTGAAGGGAAGGAATAGGGAGAAGAGGGAGAGGAAATTGTAATCTGCATGTAAAGTAAATGAATTAATTAATAAAAAAGAATGTGGTCAGATAAGCATTATAAATGGGTGCTGTACATTAGCAAAGAGGAAGCAATTTATTGCTCGGATACTGCCATTGGTTTGACCTGTTTTGCACTTAGTATGAAAATGAGAGTATGTGAGAAAACTCCGTTATTTATTTGAAAATATCAGCAATGTTTTCGGCAATCATTCAAATACTTTACACATGCATACATGAATGGGTATTTTTCTCACATGTAGGTGTGGTCACCACACGCACAGTAGATCCCTCGTGCAGAGGTTACAGAGGCTTGGTAGCTACTGTGTGAGTACTGTGAACTGATTTGGATATCTTGTAAATGCAACAAGTATCCTTAATCATCAAACAATATCTCCAGCCTCTGGAGATAAACAACACATTTTATTACTCATATCAATTTTATGTTAAAGTAGTTTTAGCCGTAGTCCACAGTGATTGGGGAAATATAAAACCTCACTGGGCAACAAAGTAAAAGAACTAACCAATTAACCCATTCCTGGCACTGGGCTATTTATTCATTATACTGTGGTGTGTAGAAGGCACATTGTTGCACCATAATACAGAAATATAGTTTCACTGTGTGTTGGGGAGAGGATGGGTGATGCAGTGCGGTGTGTTTGTTTTCTGTGTCTATGTGTTTTAGGAAATTATGTTTTATGAAAGGTTTTCAGTTCCATAGATTTTCATCTCCATATTCTCTTTTCTGTCCTATTCCTTATTCTCTATTACTACTTTATAAGAAGGTGTTCTAATTTCCCTCCCTCAGCAGCCCATGTCCCTGAAGTATTTTCTGACCTGAAAAATATTTGATATAAAGACATATATCAGAAGTTTCAAAACTACTACTTCCAAATGAATGAAAATATATGCTGTTTGTTTTTCTGGGGTCCATGTTACCTCACCCATAGTGATTGTTTTCTGCTATGTCCATTTATGGTGACTTTCATAATTTCATTTTTATTAATAATTGGAAAATATGACATGTATATGTAAGTATATCTCAGCTGATGGTCATATAAGCTGCATCTTTTTTAAATTGTGAATATAGCAGTAATTAACATTGGTGTGTAGGCATCACTGTTTTAGGAAAAGGAGACCTTTGGGAGTATGCACAAATATGGTATGCTTGAATCATACAGTATGTCTACTTTAGCTTTTATGAGGATTTGCACTGATTCCACAGTGACTGCCCCAGTTTGAACTCATACTAGCATTAGATATTTTTTCCTTTCTTTGCATCCTTTTTTACCCTCCTATTACTATCAGATATCAGATACTTGAATCACAAGACATAGTAAAATCAAGTTGAGTGCTTTATTATTTTATTTTATTATCCCAAAAGAGAAAGAAGAGAGAAAGTAATTGCCAGAGGAGATGTGCAACTACAAGGAAAGAGTATCTTTCATACATAGAAAGACCAAATTGGTTGAAGAATTTCATAATGCATTTGTTTTAACAGAATCACCTCCAGTATCCAATCATACATGCACTAACATTTTAAATTACAGACAGTTTGTGCTTTAAAATCAAAAATTACAGAATTAAGCTCAGCCAATAATTATCACATTATCCTACTTATATAATTGAGACATTCTGCAACAGTATTTACAGGCAACTACAAAGATATTTGAATTTCACTTCTCTGATATCAATATTGTGATATTAACCCAACTTTTATTTTTTATTCAAAGAATTAACTATCAATACAATTTATGTAAATCATAAAGAAATATATTGCTTCTTTCTAGACATAACATATTCAATTTGATGCTTCTCTGTGAAAAAGAATTACATTTGGTATCAACTTTTGTGCTACTTAAATATTATTTCAATACATTTTAATTTCAGTCACAGTAGGTACTGACTTTTGTGCTTCTTATTAAGCTATACTGTTGAAGGAAATTGACTAAATCTTTGGTTAAAGTGATGATATTTGAATTAAACCATTAATGAATCAGAATTATATAAAATAATCAATAGTATTTTAGTGCTATTTTCCTGAATATTATTTTGCTTCAGGTTATAAGACATGTTTCATTTATATCTTTTATTTTTGACAATATGTTCTATGTTAGTTAAGTGAATAGATACACAGATAATGAATTTTACATTATGCTTTTATGAAACACTATTAAAGGGGTTTCTGAGTTCGAGGCCAGCCTGGTCTACAGAGAGAGTTCCAGGACAGCCAGGGCTACACAGAGAAACCCTGTCTCGAGAAACCAAAAAAAAAAGGGGGAGAGAGATGTGATTAGAGGAAGAGTACAGGAGAATTTTTGAATTACTTATTAAAGAAAACTGGATGACATTTGCTGATAGAGAAATACTAATAAGTCTCTTTAATAATATTTCTATCAAAGGTATACTAAGTTGCTTTGGTCAGACACGCACAGCTGACAATCATCCAGGTTTAAGATACAATCACATTTTGAAAAGGAGGAATCTTGACTGGGGAAATGATTTTGCCAGTTAAGTGTTTGATTTATAAACACAAAGACCAAAACTCTATTTCTAGCAAAAAGAGTTTTAAAACCTTAGAAACGTGTGTGGTGGTTATAAATTCATCACTAGGAATCCAAAGACAAGAGGAACATTGAGGCTTTTCAGCTAAACCAATCAAACTAGCACCATACTTCAAAAAGCCAATGTGGATAACAGCTGAAGTATCACACCCAAAGCTGTTCTCTAGCATCTGCAGACCAGTGCATTCATGTATACACAATCTCTCACATACAGACACACACAAACAGTCTCACCTGTACACATACACACACACACACACAAACACACAGGTGGGGGATAAAAGAGAGGGGGGAGAGAGGGAGGGAGGGAGGGAGGGAGGGAGAGAAAGAGTGAGAGATTTATTTTGTAATCATTCTGGAGGTTTATATTACATCATCCCTATGATCTCATAAATTGCCATCTGGGTAACAGCTTCAACACATTCTGAGTACTGGTGTTGAGGTAAAGTGAATCAAACACAAGTTTCTCAGATACAGTTGTCTGTAAACTCCGATTTAAAATCTCTTGGAGCTGGAGAGATAGCTCTATAGTTAAAAGTGTTTGCTGCTCTTTCAAATGACCCTGATTCAGTTCCTATACCTAATTCAGACAACTTACAACCACCTGTAACCCTGTACCTCCAGTTGTAGAGAATCTAACACCCTCTTCTGACTACCGTAAAAACCACACATGCATACACACACACACACACAGATACACAGACACACACACAGACACACACACACACATGGCCAACATACAGAAACATACACACTTTTTTTTTTACAGTGTGTCTTCTTAGTTTATGGACATATGGAAAATTTTGTTCTCTTTTCATAGAGAAATTCCTGTTAGAAGTCAGAAAGGTTAAAGTGTATTCTGAGTGTAGAACTCTTAATTTCCCTTTCCACCCTGTATTCTTCTAGTTTATCCCATTCCCCTAAGCCTTGGAAATCATCACTGTAACTCATATGTCACTCCTAGAGTGCTTCACTGACATTTTACTTTTTCTGTAGAGAGATAAGCTGCAACTCTAATTCATGATTTGGAAACATGAATATTTTCTGTTAGCATTTCATAAACCTGGAATTACTGACCTACCCTCAACCCCCACCCATTGCATTCTTTGGAATGTAAAACCTGTTGACTAAGTTTTATCGCTATAAAGAACAACTGAATCATTGTCTGTGCTTACGAGTTGTGACTTGATTTTCTGTTACAGAAATCTTTGATGAAATTTTTCCTTTACATTGTTCAATCTCATTATCATTCTGATTTTTGTTGGATTTCAGTGTTTCGTCTGCATTTATAAAGCTAGAATGACTTTTTTTTCATTCTCTCCACTTTTTCAGGAAACCATTCTCTGTGCCAGCTGTGTCTTCAGTGTTCCATTTCATTCTGCTGCTTTAAAAAATGTTCCCTGCTCTTGGAATATTTTTCATTTCTCTTTTCTATAGCTTTTCAGCTTGTTTTGCTTTAATAACAAGCATAATGTTTTCTTCTATGCACTTGTTTGTACCAGCTTTATGTTTCTCTTCAGGTCCTCATAATTCATCTTGAAGTTCACAAATATTATTAGTATGTATGTGTATGTTATGGGTGTATATTTGGCCTTTAACTTAGTTTGTGTGTGTGTGTGTGTGTGTGTGTGTGTGTGTGTGTACATTTCTTGTTCCTAAAGGCACCAGTGGTTTGTGTAAATCCTGGTTCTACAAAAACAATTGTCAAGAAATGCTATAGAAGTTTGGAGAATTCTTCAAAGAAACAATCAACTAAAGAATTGGAAGCAACATACTCAAAGACCTCCACTCCAGATGCAACTGAACAAAACGTGTATAAGTCAAAAGAGCCAAACAGAACTTACATACATGTGAAAATCAACTCATATCTACCAAGTGTGTTTTTTTTTTCTGAGTAGAAAATTAAAAAGATAGCCAGATTCTCAATAAAAACGTTTAAATCTACAAATAAATTTCTGAAGAATGTTCTGATGACAAATATTTTGACTCCCCTTTTTCCTTCATGATGTAGCCACCTCCCTTTTGAATTTTTCCACCTCTTGCTTCATAACACCTGTATCATACTCTTTGCTACTTAAGCCCCATCGACTGCCCATGGTCCCTTTTTACTTTCGTAGTTTCTGCTCTTACTCCATGTTGTATAGTTATATCCTAGTGAAATTTTAATTGTTTCATTTTTCTTTACTAGTTGACACTAGTCATTATGACTAGTGAGATGAAGTGTCATAGTTATTGTGAATTGGATTTCTCTAATTTACAATGAACAGGTTTTGATTTTTGTTCTGTTTTGTTTTTTTGTGGTGGTGGTTTTTTGTTTTGTTTTGTTTTTGTTTTGTTTTATTTTGTTTGGTATAGCCATTCTTATTTGTTCTATTGAAAATGCTCAGTCTTGATATTTTAATTCAGGACATTTTTTCCTCTAGACTATTTTTTTAGTTTTTGTATTCTGGATACTAATCATCTGGCAGACATATAGGTGGCAATGATTCTATTCCTTTCAGCGTCTTCTACTCTAATTTGACTTTTTGACAGTGTCAACTATGCTGGATCCTGGGAGGATACCAGAGACTGAATTCCCCAACCAAAGACAGAACACAAACTAAACTTAGGCCCCCATGCACATATGTAGCAGAACAGATTGGTTGTCAAGCAAATTTCCCAAAAACTGGAGCAGGGGATATCCCTAAACCTGTTTCATACCTGCCTGTGAATTATGTGTCTATAAAGGGACAGACAGCCTTGTCTGGTCTCAGTGGGAGAGGATGTGCCTATTCCTGCAGCAATTTGATGTGTGTGTGCGTGTGTGTGTGTGTGTGTTGTGTGTTTGTGTGTATGTGTGCACATGTCTGGTCTTAGTAGGGGGTTTGGACTTGTGTGAGAGAGTACTGGTAAAAGAAAAAAGGTTGATATTGGGTGGCAAGCTAAATAAATAAATAAATAAATATCTTAAAAATAAAAAATATAGTTATTTTTTATAGTATTAATTTTACCAATTCATGAACAGGCTGTCTTTTCATTTTCTAGTGTCTTTCTTAGTATTTATTCATATATTTGAAATACATATATGCACCACACAAACACACACACACACACACACACACACATATACATATATATCATACATGATATATATGGAAAAGGGCAGCTTAAAGGGAATTATTGCTGGTAATGCTACCTACACGAATCAGAGAGTAACAAAGACTCAGTAGCAATTAGGAAAACCTTTTGACTGATTGGTCATGGTAGTCTTGGTGACTCCCAATACAATATAGTCTACCTATGTAGCCCTCAGGTGATTCAAAGGGGTTGAGAATTTGACCTTAATATTAAAAAAAATAAAGAAGAAGATGTAGGACGTAGAACTTGAACAATTTAATATGGATCTGCCTGGAGACCATATTTTCGCTAGTCTAGCTTCCAGGCTTCCAGAAAATACTATTCAAGTTAGCACAAAGAGAGGAAGTTAAGCAATCTTATCCAGCTACAAAACCTATAAACCATGACAATGACAATTATGGCAACATAGTTATAAAGATGCAATAAAGAGACTGTCACATGTCAGTGGTCACCAACACCGAATAGAAAAGAAATTATGCTTGTAACTAGCTTCATAGGATTATTGAGGCCATGGAGCTTAGAAAAGAATTGGTTACTTTCAAAAAACTACTACCAGAAAATTACTTACTGTATTCTAAGTCTTATGAATATACCCTCAAAAAACTACTACCAGTATAACTACTTAACGAATTCTACATCTTATGAATATACATAAAACTAAGTCTAGCTATCACTTGCTCATCACAATTCTCCCTTTACATTAAATTCAGATCATCAATGGAAAACAAAACTAGACACATCACAAAGATCATTAGATGATGGAGAGTCTTGCCTTAAGGATACACCTACTATGTAGATTCTGAATTAGGGGACATCACAGTGGAGGGGCAGAATGATTGCAAGTGCCAGAATAGAAGTAAGTTGTATGTGTATAGTCTATCACAGAAATGGCTACATAAACAAGACACAAGACATAAATAATTCTAATATCAATGGGTTTCCTAACATGGAATTCAAAAATATTAGCATGGTTCTAAGTATAGAAAAATTATATATGGTTTGCAACCCCATAGGAAGAACAACAATATCAACCAACCAGACCCCCCCGCAGAGCTCACAGAAACTAAACCACCAACTAAAGCATACACATGGAGAGACCCATGGCTCCAGCCAAATATGTAGCAGAGGATGGCTTTGTCAGGCATCATTGAGAGGAGATGCCCTTATATCTGTGAAGGCTCAATGCCCCAGTGTAGGAGAATTTGAGGGCAGGGAGGCAAGAGTGATAGCATAGGTGGCTTTGGGGAGGGAACTGAGAAAGTGGATAATATTTGAAATGTAAATAAAAAATAACCAATAAAACAAAAATAAATAAAATATACAATACAATATATGATATAAGTAATATATATAATATACATACATATTATATGCATATATGTTATATATACATATAACTAATGACTGCTGACAGTAGAGTAATATGTCTCTTTCAGGTATAGATTTATGTGTGTGTGTATGTGTGTGTCTATTTTTCTGTCTGTGTATATATTTGCGTGTGTGAGTATATGTGTAACAGTGGATCTGATCTCATTTTCTACATCAATTAACATGCTAAAAACTAAATTATAACAGTACACAAAAGAATTTGATAAGCTGTGACAAAGTAACTGCTCATTGGAGCTGACATAGTTATTCTGAGCACAAACTACATGCTTCATAATTTAAGTTAACCAGGTTTTGATTCTTTAGAATCCCGAGAGAATCACTGCTATCCTATGCCCATATTAGGAAGCCTATTAGGAATATGCAAACCCACATCCCTTTTATTCATGCATTCAATTCTAGAGTGGTAAAATATTACCTAAAATAAAAGTAAAATAAATTCTGTTAGAAAACAAAATTTAAAAAAGAAAAAAATATAAGCATAGTAACTCTACAAGATTTGTTATAGACAATTCTGGTAGACTGAAAATGACAGGAGACAGAAAATTTTGTCCACACAAGAAATAAAAATATCCTGCTGAGGAATGATATAACTTGATCATACAGTAACTCTGTTTCCAGGTTTTGCCTAGATTAATGGCTAACTAACAGGCTGAAAATACAAAACAGTCGAGTGATCAACCTTAACAGAATATTTATTACATTTTCTTCTATAGCATAGGGAACCCAGAGAAGTGGGAAAGAGAGAATTTAAGTGGCAGAAGTTTTTGGAGAAGGGCTATGAAGCTTTGTTTTCTCTGCAGGACAAAGTCAATGCAAGAATGACCTCACTGTAACTTCAGTTGTAAGTTCTAGGCCTCGTTAAGAGTGCCTCTCAACAGGCAGGCATGAATCAGAAGGCTCTCACAAGGCTCAATATTAATCCTAGGGGAAAGCTGGTCATTGGCTTCCACAGTATACTCAACTCATAGTTCTACAACCCTAGAGAGGATGAAGGATGACAGTAGTGCATAGGAAATACAATTTGATCGGCAGCAAAGATAATTAGAATGCACAATATACATGCAGAAAATGCCACAAGAGTTAATGAATGTTAAGAATAAAGTAAAAATAAATAAATAAAAATATTAAGCATTACACATAATAGCTGTAGATTGTGTTTTTATACCTAACAGGAAGCAAAGCAGTGGATTTTTCTTCTCTGATCAGTACTCATGAAAATTGCAAGTCATAGAGAGTACAACAGAAATTACATAAAATTATTAGATACTACACATACCAGGAGCCATCTAGGAGAGGCAAAGGCTAGAAGGTGACTTTCGTAGAGGTGACCCACTGTTTTTTTATTGAACATGATAGGTGTGCTCTGGGAGACAAGGTCCCAAGTGATTTCATACCAGAATTGTTTCTTACAGCTGATATGCTTCTTCATATCACTATTACACAGCATAATGGTTCCTGGGCATCAGCCCACCCTATTGAGCAAATTTCTGGCAGATCAACATGAAGATAAACTTTCATAAATTATTACTGTTTAGATAAATTAATGACTTTATAGAATTACTCCTTAGTGTATTCCAAAAATATGCTCCAACATATAACAAGGACACATGCTCCACTTTGTACATAGCAGCCTTATTTATAATAGCAAGAAGCTAGAAGGAATGCAGATGTCCTTCAACAGAGGAATGGATACAGAAAATGTGGTACATTTACACAATGGAGTACTAATCAATATAAAAACAATGAATTCATGAAATTCTTCAGCAAATGAATGGAACTAGAAAATATCATCCTAGGTGATGTAACCCAATCACAAAAGAACACACATGGTATGCACTCACTGATAAGTGGATATTAGCCCAAAAGCTCGCAATACCAAAGATACAACTCACAGACTACATGAAGCTCATAAAGAAGGAAGACTTAGAGATTTATCCCATATAGTCATAAAACCCAGACACTATTGTGATGCCAAGAAGTGCATGCTGACATGAGATTCCTCTCAGGAGATTCTCTGCCAGAGCCTGACAAATACAGAGGCAGATGCCAATCATTGGACGGAGCATGGGATCAGAGCCAGTGTGGTTCTGAGTGGAGAAAGCACTGAAGGAGCTGAAGAGGTTTGTAACCCCATAGGAAGAACAATAAATCAATAAATCAACCAACAAGATTCCTCAGAGATTCCAGGGACTAAACCACCAACAAAGGAGTACACATGAAGGGACCATGGCTCCAGCTGCATGTGTAGAACATGAAGACCTTGTTGGGCATCAATGGGAGAAACCCTTGGTCCTGTGAAGGCTTGACGCCCCAGTGTAGGAGAATTCAAGGCAGGAGTGGGTGGGTGGGGTAATACCCTCATAGAAACAAGGGAGGGGTTACGGGATAGGCGATTTCGGAGCGGGGAAGACCAGGAAAGGTCAGAACGTTTGAAGTGTAAATAAAGAAAATATCATATAAAAAAATAAATGAGTGTTAAAAAAATACTGATTTGATAATTTTAGAAAGAAAATTTTGGAAAATGGCTTTAGCTGTTTTGCCAGAAAGATGTAATCAAGTCAGACTCAAGAATAAAATGCATCCACACCTCTTGTAATAATAAGTGAAGGATGCATAAAAAGGAATAGTATGAACATTCATAATTACTCTAAAAAAATAGTTTCTTGATCAAGGAAATCCAAGCATTCATTCTAGATCAGATCTAAGGATGAAGTCTCAGGTGTGTGCTATAATAAACTGAGGGCATGTGAACCTGTGGCACTGAATATATAATGAGCTTACAGAAAGAAAAAAAAAACACTGTTTGGATCTTAACTATCAATGTCATTCTATAACTCCCCTTTTGTGTAACATTTTATCTATGATCTAATTTTATAAAGAATTGTTGTCTAAGGAAATATAAAAAGAACAGAGAAAATAAATAATGCAGTTGTGTGTAGAGTTTTGCCCATCAACACACCAAATGCTTTGTGTAGCTTGAGGAGCTATGTACCATACATGCAAATGTTTATGTTTATGTGTATGTGTATATGTGTATATGTGTATATGTGTATATGTGTATATGTGTGTATATATGTGTGTGTATATGTGTGTGTGTATATATATATATGTGTATATATATGTATATATATATATATATTTGTCTGTTTATGTATACATACATATATAGGTATATGTGTAGGTATGAAAGTATGTATGAACAGTTTTGGACCTCATAAGATATGTGGTCAGATCCTACTAGAATTTAAGTGTGTATGAATGTGTATGTTTCTGTGCCTATTACGTGCTTAAAAGTTTTTTTTTTCTGCATGTGTGACTTTCTTTGCCTTTTCCTCTGGCTCTCAAAGAGTTAAGTAAACTGTGAGGCTCTTGCTAATCACTGAGGGGTTCAGAAGTAAAAGAACAAACAGCCTTAATAAGCTAACTTCTTTACTTTGACCTCCACTGTTAAGCAGTTTGTGTTAATCACAAGAAGCCATCAGTTTCTGGCCCCAAAATAGCAAAGAGTTAGGAAAGAAAGGAATTTACCACAAGTAAGCTGCTTTTCCTACAGCAATCACAACTTTTGGCACAGCAGTCACCAACATCCTATTCCTGCCTTCCTCAGCAACCTGTGATTCCAGGAAGATCTTGGTATATACAGGTTCTACAGTTTTTAGATTACTTTTATGTGTATAGTAATTATTCAGATATTGGTAAGATAAAAAGAAATCTAGTAAAAAACAATAGTAGTGTTGAGCGAGTGAAAATGGCATCTAAACGTAAATAATTTTTCTTAATAATCAAGAAATAAAGGGACTTGGAAGGCAAAAAGTCAATAACAAGATAAACAAAATATCTGAATATTAAATTAACAAATATTGATAAGATAAGCAAATGTAAACATAAGACTGAAAATACAGATTTGAATGCTGGGAGAAAATCATCCATAGATTAGATTTTGAACTTATTGTTCTCTCCAATGTGTTCTTCCCAAATCATTGCATTCACAATAAAAAGATATAGCAAAATTATTTTTAAGAAATTTGTAGGTCAGACCTGCTGATCCAGAAACATACCATTTCCCACATCCATTTCCCTGCCTGCTGATTCCTCTAGGAGACACCCACCCTCCCTGACCAGCCTGATATCCTCTCCAGACACTCATTCTTCCACTAACTCCTAGCCTACCTTCATCAGACCTGCTGATCTGGAACCAAACACCCAAGGATATCAGAGGCCTGACATACCAGGAACATCAAGGTTATTCCACCTCTAAATACATACTAAAACAAAAAAATCCAGGGATCAAAGCCATCTTGATGCCGAAAAGTTCATGAACAGAATACAATCAACAAAACCTCCCTAAACAGAACACCAACAGCTCAGGCTCTAAGTGCAATAATTGATAAATGGAACCTCATGAAACTGAGAAGTGTCTGTAAGGCAAAGGACACTCTTATTAGAACAAAACCACAGTCCACAGAGTGCTAATATCCATAATTTATAAAGAACTAAATAAGTTAAGTGCAAACCAAGTAACAAACCAAGTAACCCAATTTTAAAAAATGAGGTACAGAGCTAAACAGATTTTTTCAACAGAAGAATCTTGAAAGGCCTAGTAACACTTATAGAGATGTTCAGAGACCTTTGTCATTAGGGAAATGAAAATCAAAAGGACCCTGAGATTCTACCTTATATGCATAAGCATGGCTAAGATAAAAAAACTCAAGTGATAGAACCTGCTGGTGAGGATGCTGAGCAGGGAGCACTCCTCCATTGTGGATGGGAGAGCAAGCATGTACAACCATTTTGGACAATCATGTACAATCAATTTTGTGGGTTTCCAGAAAATTGCAAATAGTTCTACTTCAAGACCCAGCTATACCATTCATGGCAATATACCCAAAAGATGGACTACTATACTGTGGGGCAGTGGGCTGTGAGAGGAAGCTGGGTACCTGGTCCAGCACAGGCCTCGAACCCTGGATAATACCCTAGTGGGACGATAGGTGTTAGGCCTTGCTCCTGAGCCCTGGTTTCTTTCACTTATCCACAGCCCCTCCCCCAAAAAAAGGTTTGTGGCCTTTGATCACATATTACAGGTAGAGGGCGTGACTACAGGCCGTCACATCTTAAGAGATCTTCATATTAATGAAATACCTAAAGGCCAGAGGGTGTAACCAATTAAGCATTCCTTCCAAGACCCTCCTCCTTACAAATAGTATTTAACCTCAGGTCCACCCTGAGGACATGGAGGTACAGCTTCATCCACATTCTGCCATGACAATAAACCTTTTAAAACCATGGACTTCTTCGTCTCTTTAGGGAGGGCCTGTCATGGAGAACGGTAGAGGGAGCCTCCAACCAATGAGCCACCACCTAATCTCCTGCTGGAGGACCTCTCTGCATTCCAGCCATGGAGGCTGCCAACTCAAGCAAGCTTGTAGAGCCAGCCATGACCCAGCCAAGTGAGTCACCATGACCAAGAGTCTCACTACACCACCGAACACTACCTGACCAGTCAATCCTCACATGCCTTCTTGCCCAGGGCCCCCCACCTAAGAACCCTGCCCCCACAGGTCTCAGACAATAATCTCCCCATGTCTGGAGCTGAGTTCTGAGACTTCTCACAGCCTGATGTCTGCCCGGTGCTGCGTGGAGTAAACTCAAATTCCTGTGCTTCTGCCCTTTGTGCTGCGGTTCCAGCTGCCTGGGGCAACAGGCTTGAGGTAACCACAACTCGGCCCAACAGGACCCACACCCATGCGCGAGCTATAGCCCCACACATTACCACAGAGATACTTTCTCAGCTATGTTCATAGCAGCTTTATTCATAATAGCCTGAAACTGGCAATAACCTAGGTGTCTCTCAAATGAAGAATGGATAAAGAAAATGAGGGACATCTACAAAATGGGATAGTATTCAGCTATTAGTAAAAAAAGACATCATTCATTTTTCAGGTAAATAGATGAAACTTGAGAATATTATCCTGAGTGAGGTAACCCAGATTCAAAAGGACATGCATCATATGCATTCACTTATAAGTAGATATTAGCCATAAAATATAGGATAGCCAAGCTACACTCCATAGACTCAAAGAAGCTGAAGAAGAAGGAAATCCCAAGCAAGGATGCTTGAATCTCATTTAGAAGCAGGTAATAAAGTATTCCTACAAAGCAGATGGAAGAAAGGAACTAGGTGGGAGAGAAGATGGGGAGGGGTATGTGGAGGGTCTCAGGATTAGGTATGGGAAGAGACAGGGGAGTTGGCCAGGCCTTTAGACAGAATGGAAATTTGCAGCTTGCTGAATGGGGTAGGTAAGAGCATCTGGTGGATATGCTACCCTGGGAGAAGTGAGGTGCCCAGGAATCAATGAGGGTGAAATTAAGTGAGACATAAGCAGTGAGACTACTGGACCTGGAGAGGGCACCTCCAGTAACCAGGTAGGAACCCCAGTGGAGCAATAGGAAGACTAATCTACCTCAAAAAATTTTGACTCAAAAATTATCTTGCCCACAGGAAATACAGGAACAGGGCATGGACAAGCAACTGAGGGAATGTCCAAGCAATAACTGGGCCAACTAGAAAACAATCCCATGAGCAAGTACCCTTACACTATCAATGATTCTCTGTTATGCTTGCAGACAGGAGCCAAGCATGGCTGTCCTCTGAGAGATTCTATCCAGCAGCTGACTCAAACAGATTCAGAAACCCACAGCTACACATAGGATGGAACTTGGGGACTTAGAAGAGTTGGGGGAAGGATTGATGGTCCTGAAGGGGATAGGTACTCCACAGGAAGGCCAACTGAGTAAAGTAACATGGATAATTGGAGGTACTCAAAGACTGAATCAACATCCAAAGAGCATACACAGGCTGGACATAGGAGCCAGTATGTATATATAGCAGATGTAGCTTGGTCTTCATGTAGGTTTTGAACAACTAGAGATAAACCTAAATTTGTCGCCTGTCTGAGGAATTTATTCTCCTAACTTACCTTTCTTGTCTGTCCTCATTAGGAGAAGAAAAAGCCTAGCCTTGTAGGGACTTGATGTGCCAGGCTGAGGAGATACCCAGGGAGACCTCCACTCTCTCAAACTAGAAGGGGAGGGAGTTTTGGGAGAGACTGTGTGGGGCGGAGGGAAAGAAAGGGGGACAGAAATAAATATTTAAAGTGAATAAATAAACAAACAAATAGAATTGGGGAAATGAATTGTGTATATTTATACTAGATTTCTAGTATTGGTTTCAAGGCATTTTGTAATTACAATAACTTTTAACACATAATGCCAAAGTTAAACCTTTGAATATGTGGGTGTAAAAAGCAAGACATTTAGAAACATATACTAAGAGTCATATTTTGTCAATTAACTTTATGTGTCTTTGAGAAATGTCTTACAGGCACAGGAGGAAGTGTAGAGTATGAAAATAAAACAAGAATAGAAAGAAATCTTCATGCACATACCCTCATTAAACTACATTTTTCAATTAACATTGGTCCCAGCCCTCCCAGCTCAAATGCCAGTCAATACTTTTTCAAATTTTGAATTCATTAGTTTCTTACACAATTGATTGATTTAGAGCTTAAACATCTTTCTATACTTTCTAGCAAACATATCAGGAGATATGCTTGATAAATGTAATTGTTTTCAATCTGGTAAAATTGGCAAAATCAACGATATCATTCACAAAGTTTAAAAGAATATATTTAAAACAAAATCATGAAAGACATGATGAAGGTGTCAAAGTTTTAAAGCATAAATTTACAGATGTTGCAAATTTTTAAAAGAGAATTTCATCTATGGTATAATCTTTAGAATGCAGTTAATGCATCCACACAAATTTTCATTTTATATCTGTACAAGGAAATATTTAAAATAATGAAATTGAAAAAAGCTAAATATATTCTGAAAGGAATAAGCAAAAGAATGCTACATATTATAAAATTTATTTTTTTAAAATAAGCAAAACACCTGTAAGTTAAAAAACAAAAGCTTAGAAAAGCATCATGATACAGAAAAACTTCCAAAAATGTCATTTGATTTGTTTTTCTTTGGCTCTCTACTTCTGGATATAGGGACTGACTGCATATGTCATTTGAATGTGCAATGAATTTCTGACACAGAAAAGTAATTTTTCTTGATGAATCAATTGAAGACAGCTCCTGGGTTTGGATGAGGACTTATGTCCACTTCCTCTCTCAATACTGCTACCCTACCTGCCTTAAACCTCTGCAGTCATTGTGTATTTTATCACAGTCTCTGTCCTCTCAGAATGTTTTAAGTCCTGTCATGTTTAGGTCTTGTTTCTTAGATCTCCTCCATACCCTCTGACTCTTAGAATCTTCTGTCTTTTCTTCCACAGAGTTCTCTGAACCCTGAAGACAGGGAGTTGTTAGAGATACCACATATGGGACTGAGGACTCTCAGTATCTACACATTGTTTGTTGTGGGCCTTAGTATTTCTTTCATCTGCTACAGAGGGAAGGTTATCTCATGACAGGAAAGCAAGGTACTAATCTGAGTAACATAATGTCTTTGGGAGTCATTTTATACATTTCTTTAGTAGAACAGTAGTATTTGATAGTACTCTAAATCCCTGCTTTATCTAGTCTTAAGTTTTTGTCCACCGAAGTGGTATCAGACATGGGTCTTGTCTTAAAGGTTTGGCTTTAAATCTAATCAGATATGGGATGGTTACTCTTATAAAGTTTGCACCACTATTGCACTAGTTTATTTTGCAAACAGGCAACCATAGCAGATGGCAGGATTAATAGCTTCCTTTGTGTTTTCAGCTCTCCTCTGGTAGCATGCAAAATACTTTTTATTACTATGAATACAAGTCACTACATTTGACCAACAACTCAACTAGATGTAACCTATTCCCAGCACTAGAGATTATATTTGGTTGCAAGAGATATCTAGTTGTGACTTTGTTTTCTCTGTTCTTTGGTAGTTATATTTAGATTTCTTTGATATATATATATATATATATATATATATATATATATATATATATATTCTTTTCTCTTATGTTTCCATATCACCACTCAAATAGTTCTTAGTTTTAACTGTCCTTCTCTGCATTTCTTCCTTACTTCCTGTTTCCTCCTCATCCCAATTTGACCTTCCCATTGAAAGCCCAATATACACTCATCTATCCATAACTAGCTATTCTCTTTGCCTTCCTAGAGGCATCCTTTACTCTTCCTTATCCGATTCCTTACTCTATAAAGAACCTCTGTGGTTACATAAGTTAGCCTTCTCATTCAAAAACTTAACAGTTAACAACCATATATAAGTAAATAAATACTACATTCTTTTGAGTCTTGGTTAACACACTCAGGATGATTTTATAGCTTCATCAATTTACCTTTGAATTTACTACTTTATTTTTTTACAGCTGAATATTCTATTGCACAAATGTTTAGTATTTTCCTTATCCATTCATCCACTTGTGGACATCTAGGATGTTTTCTTTTATACATACATACATACATACATACATACATACATACATACACATAGTTATGTATGTTTGTATGTATTATGTATGTATTATGTATGTAAAATGAATATATCCATTTATTTATACCCCAAGTGTTGTTCACAGAGTTCCTCCCCCAATTCCCCTTTCCCTTCTCTTCTGAGATGTTGTGGACTCCCTGGGTATCCCCAAACCACAGCACATCAAGTCTCTTCAGGATTAGATACATCCTCTCCCACTAAAGCCAGACAAGGCAGCCCTGTTGATGAATTGATACTGATACCGTAGTTAGGCTACAGTTTTAGGGAAAGCCCCAGCTCTACTTGTTGGGGGGGTCTAGTTAAACCAAATTTCTATTATCAAAGTTGAATTTTTAATCTTACCCAGTAAACACTTTTTTAACGTAAAACAATGGACTACTTAGGTACATATGTATGTACTTGTGTGTTTGGAAGAAGAGGTCATAAATTTGAGAGGCGGCAAAGAAACACATGAGAGGATCAAGGAGGAAAGGGAGTTGTGAAAATAAAGAAGTCAGTAATAAAATATGGAAAAAATATAAATATAAATATCGGTACTGAATGCACACACACACGTACATACACACACACAAACACCCAAATACAAATATATATTCAGTTTTACATGGTGACAAGAAGCTAATTTTTGACAGTAAAATCCCATTTCTTGTTTTATTTTTAGTTCCATGTACTTGTATAAAGTTCTTATTATTTTTACAATTCAGAAAAGTAAAGGGGGGGAAGACTTAATAATACTTAAGTATACTCTGTGTTACCTCTCTAAGTCTGAATATTAGTTTGAGTCTAGGTGTATTTTGTACCCTTCGAATTGGGTAATAGTTAGAATTTTCTAAATACAGACCTGATAATTACTCAATTAAAAGAAAATAGAGCATAGGATATAAATCATTGTAAATCTGTAATGATAAGAGGAAGATCATACACATTGATATCTCTCTGTGTCTCCATCTTCCTCAATTCCAATATTGTTTATTATTTCTCTATATTATAGAGCAGGTAACTACAAAGGGAGTTATTTTTGCCCACCTGTTACAATGTCTCTCTGTATAGTTTCCTAACATTAATGGCTACATCTTAGCCTGTCAGCTTAAGCCTTACCTAATCATTGCATTTCTTAGATAGGAAACATTCCTCATAAGGCTCTTACACAGGAAGAAAGGTCAACGTTTAGATCTCAGGGTACTTTAGTATTCAGTTCATATTCAAAATATACTTTAATTTTGTGCTGACTTTGTGGCTCTGGATAAATTCCTTAATATTGCTGACCCTCATTTTTCTTTTCTTTTCCTTTCAAAAGAAGAAAGGTTTTAATTGGGATGGGTTTTTTTTGCTAAAATTAAATATGCCTCTTACATAATTGACATTGAAAATATGTAAATTATATCCTGTTAAGTTAGCAAACCTTAATAGCAAGCACATCCCCAGGCAGTTTTAAACGGAATCTAATGACATCCTTGATTTTCAGCAACCTCAGGTACAATGGTCTCATTCTGTGTATTGTGTTATTAATGTGTGCTTATAGCTGTGTCTGTTGTAAAATTAATGTTTCTGGTTATTTTTCATAATATTTAGGATTCCTCGCTCTTTATGGAAAAATGATTCCTTTCTTAGAGTTCCACTAGAGACTTTCCCTACATTCAAAGTAGGGACAGTGAATCTTAGATTGAGGATTAAGGTTCATTAAGACTCATTTAGTTAGGGCTTAGTGAGTCATTTGCTTATTCAAACGAAAAATACGGCCATGTATAAAGCAGAGCAAATATTTTTACTGTTTTCTCATATATAAATTAGTTTCTTGAATACTTTTATTCCTCAAAAGCTAAGTCACACTAAAACTTCATAATAAGATACAAAGTTAAGGTTAAATATCATTAGGAATGGGTTATTAAGCCACCAGAGATAGACAGGACTTATTATCTCAAATATATGAATCTAGAAATTGTTTTAAGGAAATAGTCATCAAGTTGAAATCTAGTGTAAAATATTTTGTGGCATAAAACAATTCAAGCTGTAGTATTGTTAAGACTGAAATATAGGTTAAAAGATAGATAGATAGATAGATAGATAGATAGATAGATAGATAGATAGATAGAAATAGAATATGGTTCTGGTTCGTGCAGAATGAATATGTGCACACACACACACACACACACACACACACACTGCTGGACATGCACTTTAACAGTAGACCTTAATGATTCCATTTTCATAAATGCCCATTGGATGTCCAAGTTATTTGCTCTTAAGAATTGCCAATATTTTTCTTTGTTAGATTGTTACTTTATCAATGATATGTATTAGAATTCCTTTCTTTGCATGTCATACACACAGAGATATTATGCAAAATAAAAAAGTTCTTTCTATAAAGTCCTATGTTTCATTGACTTATGGTATATATTACCTGAACATTTTAATTCTGAGTTTCTTGACAAAATGTCCATGCAATGTTGTTATTGTGCTCCATTTAACTTTCATCTTAGTTGTCCATTATAATATATATCAAAGCTTTGAATATAACAACAATGTAAATTATTAAAATACTTTTAAAATATTTGTTTTTAGTTGAGGTGTTTGTTTGACTAAGTGCATGCCTATTGCCTCTTGGTCTCAGAAGAGAGCCTAAGATTATCTGGAACTGAATTTATAGACAGTGGTTAGACATCACAAGGAAGCTAGGAAAGGAACCTTGGTCCTCAAGATTTCCTAATTATTTACCCATATCCCCCTTGAGACAGTTTTGTTCTTGATTGTGGTATGTTTTATTTCAATGTCAAACTGTCAAGTATCTATGTTTATATCAATATAATAGTCTAAAGTTCTGTATATCCATATATATATATATATACATATGTATATATGTATATATATACATATATACATATGTATATATATACATATATATAATGAAATATGAAAACAAAGTTAAAGCAAAAGTTAAACTGTATGCATTTAAACAGGAAAATGAAGCTGTATGTTGGAATCCTGTAATCAGAAAACACATCAGAGTTACTAAGTTGCTAACTCTGGTAATGAAAGACAAGCTAATTATTTTAAGATAAGAAGACAGAAAATGCATTAAATTCTCCATGATCCATAGTGTGTTTACCCACAGCCCCAAATAATGCTTCCAGTTTCACCATACCCTGAGGTAATTTTAATGGTTGGAGCAAGGCACTTTCTAAAGTTCAGATTCCATCAATTAGTAGAAGATTGACAGCCAGGCGGTGGTGGTGCAAGCCTTTAATCCCAGCACTTGGGAGGCAGAGGCAGGCAGATTTCTGGGTTCGAAGTCAGCCTGGTCTACAGAGTGAGTTCCAGGACAGCCAGGTCTTCACAGTGAAACCCTGTCTCAAACCACCCTCCCCCCAAAAAAAAAACAAAAGAAAAACCCAAATAAATAAATAAACAGTTAAAAAAAACAAAAAAAAAGAAGATTGACAACAGATATGCATGCTTACATACCTTACATATCAAAGAATTTCTTCCAAATCTTGAAACACTCACCGTGTTACAATCTGGCTATTCATTTATCTTAGGAGAGTAGAGACTAAATTTGAAATCGGAAATATACTAAAGAACTTCTTTGGGAAGAACAGATTAAAGGGTCTGTATTGAAGAATAAATACATTTTATTTTTTATTTTTTGTTATTCTTTGAATATTTTATTTATACTTCATATGTTATCCCCTTAACCCATCCCCCCACCCTCGCCTAGTAACCCCCATCCCATCAACCTTCCTCCTTCTTCTCTGCAGATGTACCCCTACCTACCCCCCATTCCTACCTCTCCACCCTCGAATTCCCCCGCACATGGCATCCAGCCTTCATGGGACCAAGGATCTCCTCTCCCACCTATGCCTGACAGGGCCATCCCCCTTACATATACAGCTGGAGCCATGGATCCCTCCCTAAGTGATTTTAAAAGAATTTATTTACTAGGAAAGCTCAGATCATCTTGAGCAATAAATATATTAATCTTTCTGATTTAGGAGAACTTTATTTAATTCTGAATAGATTTTCCTTTTAGATTAATGATAGAGTCATAACAAAATTAAGCAGAAAGAGCCCGGGATTCCTATACACTAAAAGAACGTATAGATTAATTACATTCCCTTTATACTGTTATCCACTCTAGGAGTACATTTATTATAAGTGATAATTCTATGTTGAGATTTTATCGTACAAAATTCAGTTTACATAAGATTTCAGACATGGTTTACGTTGTTGATCTAACCAGAAAGCAGTGGCGTACATCCACTATTATAACATCATAAAGAAAAATTCCAGTTTCTTAAAACTAATATGTGTTTATCTATTTTATCCCTCCATTTCCTTTAAAACCTGCTAGCCAGTCATATATATGGATGTTTTCATTTTTGTGTTTCTCCAGGTGTTATATGGTTGGAATCACATATTGTCCAGCCTTTTAAGATTGATATATTTCACTTAACTTTATAATACACACCTTAGTTTCCTGCAATTCTTTTCATGGTTCGTAAGCTCATTTTCTTTCAGTACTCTAAATAGCGCACTGTCTCTCTATACAGCAGTTTGTCCATTCTTGTGCTGGGGACATCATTTATGCTTCCATGGCTTGAGAGTTATAGATGTAGATTATGTGGACAGAGCCGAGTAGGATTTTATGGTGAAGTATTTTGTTATTGTTCTTTTGCACAAACACTAAGTGAGGTGACAGATATTGTGGTAAGAGTATGTTCAGCTGTCTGATAAAAATTCCCAATTTTCTTCTAAAATGACAGTGCCATTTTGTTTTTCCTAATCAATGATTGACATGGCTGTGATTGTTCATTCCAATCAGTATCTGATGTTGTCTGTGACATGAGCTAGCCTCATCCAATTAGATGTTAGGTGATACCCAGGGAAATGTTATCCAATAATTTCAACATAATTTCTTTGCCTACTTGTTCTCTGAACTAATGTATGTAAGATAACTCATCTGATTGAATTAGCTAAAACACTTGTTAGTTGCTTTTTGTTCATTTGCTTGATTAATTGGGCACATTAAAATATTTATTTCAATTTATTCCAACAGGTGGAGTTTCTGAAAATTTAATGATTGCCTAGAAGCCAATGGATGCTGAAAAAATGATGTGCTGAACATGAGAGCCAATTACCTCAAACAAGTTTTATTTTCCTTACTAAAATTTTCTACTAAACTAAGAATGTGACCTAACACCTTTTTTTGGGGCTTTATGAGTGAAATGCTAATTTTAAGAAAAAGTTACTTCCCAGTAATTCCAAATCTCAAATTATTCTGTGAAAACAAATAAAAATGACAAATGTAATTTCTTGCCTGTACTATTACATATGTACTACTGCTTTCCAAATGTGCTCATCTATGTAGGAACACATATGGATTCATCATTTTCATTTGTACAATTGTTCCAAAAGCTTTTGTGTCTTACACGGTAGTATATGTCACTTAGTGTAACCTGAATTTATGTTCCTGTGTCATTTTTATTCATATTTTGTTCATAACAAATTAAATTTTACTCCTTTTGAACTTAGAAGTGTGCTATGTGTTTTGTAATAGATTGGAAATATATATTTAAGTTCATTATGATTGTCATTTCTATTACTATGATTATAATCATAGTAATTTCATGTACCAGCTATCTGCCCACATTATGAAACTTAAAAATCAGTATAATTAACCTAGCATGAACCTTAAACGTAATCAGTATTGATAGTTTGACTATTAGTTAGAGAATAAGATTGTAGAACAAAACAATTATTATAGTTTTAAGAAACAGACTTATGGATTGTAAGATAAATTTGTAGTACAGTCTGAAGAGCTAAATAAATCAAGAAGTTGAGCTGAACTCTTGAGTAGGAAGAACCCTTAAAACATATATATTTTTCTCTCACTCAGAGTGATTTTTTTCGTTAAAACTCCAAGAACTGATTTTTGGAGCACTACCTCACATTGAACAATAATTTGCTCTTTTAAAATTAACTCTTTGATATCAAGCTAAACTTGAACTTGAGCTCCTAGAGTAAGTTTATATTCCCCCTGAACACCCATGCTCCAGTGTCATCCCCTTCCCCCTGTGTGACTGAGTATAAATTACAATTTGAAAAAAAATAAATTATATATATATATATATGAAAAAAAATAAAATTATTTATTGGCAAAAGATAGGGGATCATTAGGCCATAAGCTAATAATTTAAAGCTAATAATTTAAATTTAATCTCTTACATTTCTTATATGAGCTATAACTTCTTAGACTGTAGTTTACTAAAAATGATTGTATTAAAATAATAGATTTCAGTAGAAATGATTTTAAATGTGTATGTAGTACATGAAACAGCTCAGTGGATAGGAGTACTTGATGCCTAGCTAACTGAGTTGTATAATCAGAATGCATTTATGCTAAAAGAAAGAATGGATTCACACAAGTTATGCTTTCCTCTCCACTCATGTGCCATAGTTTATGTGTGCCTCCTGTTTCTTCATAAATGTAAAAATGATAAAAAAAAATTCTAGGAGAATATTTTAAATTAAATAATGAGGTTATATATCCTTACAAAAGAATGATATACACACAAATACACTTATGTAAAGTCATACATATATACATACATTATATATGTATATATATGATGTCATAGTTCATTCCTTTCATCTTTATATTTCTTCTTTATATTATACCAGTATTAGAATGCTAATTCTCTGAGTAAATATCTATGAATGCTGAGCCAAATTAGTTGTATATTGGCAGTATTTGTTAAGTGATTTCTGCATAGCTTGAAGTATAATATAGCAATAATAATCATCTATATTAAAGTAACTTGACAACAAAATAGGTTTCTATTAGGGGTCACTTTTCTATTACGTGCTCATTAATTCCATTGAAATATTGGTAACTTCCTCAATATTCTTAGCATGTTCATATGACACCTGATTATGTTATAGTAGCAATAAAGGCTCATTAATGAAACCTCTCTCTGTCAAGAGAATAAAATGTCTGTCCTGGTTTGAAACCTAATATTTCAGCTGGGTGGTTTGAACACTTGGCTAAGATACTACCCTAAGGCAGGCAGGCTCACCTTAAGTCAAACTAGATTTAGATGGAACTACTACCGTATTAATGAGTTGTTGTGTTTTCGTTCCTAGAATCTCTGCTGTTGATAGTGTATCAGCTAAACTGGGCCATTGCATTGTAGCTTCATAGGTTGTCAATCTTTAGCAAATTATTCAAAATAGCGTAACTTTTCTTTCCTTATTTACTGTGCTTTTCTCAACACTTTGTTTTTCCCAGACATTTGGAACTTCTTTAGTCTTTCACTAAAGCCTTCCTCTTACCATGTCTGCTTTTTTTCTGACATGTTTAACCTCCATGTATGCTTAAATAAAACATCCCCCGCTCCACTCTTTTAGTTTTCAGACAGCTGTTTATTTTTATATCTTTATTGAACTTGAGGTTTTCTTTTAATTCATAATAAAGTTGTACTTAGTTTCTGCTTGACTCCATTCTTAGACTATTTCATTCATGATACCTAAAACCAAAAGAATAATCTGATTTCCCCTTCATTTTGTTGTTTTACAAAATTCAGTAATATTTAAGCCATGTTTAAGAATAGAGATCTCTGGAATTAGAGAGTTGGTTAAGTGATTAACTTCCTTTTTTTCTCCTCCAGAAGACACAAGTTCAGTTCCCAGCACTAATTTCAGCCAACCCATAATAGCCTGTAATTCCATCTTCAGGGATTCTAGCACCATTTTTTTTGCCTGTATCAACACACACAAAGAAGGAAACATATATACACCAATAAAACACATTTAATAATTAACAAATTTTTAATCATTTAAGTGATGTTATATGTGTTTTAGACAATAATAGAAACACAGATATGCATAAATATATGCATACTTTATAAATTGAATTTGTGTTTAATACAAAATTTAAATAACTGTGACAGAATTGCCAGTATATAAAGTTCATTGTGAAGTTTCTTTTCAAATTCACTTTAATATATTTCCTTATAATTGTATTATTCTTATACCTGCAAGTTACCTGAAAATACTAGACGATACAGGCTTTTTCTACAAGCTACTGCTGACTTCTTTCCCTAGAAACCACAATACAAATGTTCAGTCTTTCAGTTAAAAGGAAGAAGCCTGTAACTAATTTTTATATTATCATAATCAAAATAAATTAATGAAAACCTTTCTGAAATCCGGTATGTCAAACATAATTTTTTCTACTTAATCTCTAAGAATGAAAAATTAAGGCATAAAAGGAAATGTTAGTTTGATCTTTTGATCTAGATTTAGAACTTATCAGTTTTACATGTGTCATCAACATATTTATGATTAGAAAGAAAGAAATTTGACAATTACTAATTGCATATTCTAAAAAAAGAACCTCATTATCTGTTATAATTTGATACTTCATTAAAGCATTTTTGTGTATATTATCCTCTTTCTCATCCTCAAAGAGTATCTGAAGCTCATTAACTATCTTCAAATGACAAATTACTTTCTTTCTTTGACTGTAAGTTTCTCTTCTTTTTATCAGTAAGCATTTTCTGTTCAAGATTACATTTAATCTTTTTACCCTTTAAATGATTTACTTCTTAACTAACATGAACAATTTTATAATTAAATGTTTCGACACAAAAAAAACTGCGTATCTATTTTGCCAAAGAATATTGAACTAGATTGGCTAAAAAGATTTTATCTGTAACTCTTTGGAAACAGGAGCTCAAGAGATATAAATTATCAGGATTAAATAATATTTAATACTGATTAATACTATGATTTAACATATTTTTATGATTTTAAATAAAGATCTTCTTATTTATTGCCTTATTGCTATGAAACACTTTGAAACTGACATCCACCAATACATGTGAAGAGTATTGCAGACCATTTAAATGTGGAAACAGCAGTTCTTTGTGGTGCCAGTAACGGCAATAGGGCTTTATGTTGTAATTTTTTGCCCAATTGACTTTCAAGTCAGAATTTCATATGCATTTCAGTAGCAATGTAAACAAGTAAATATACCAGATTTCACAGAGCATATCCAACATGTGAAATGTCTGCCAATATAGAACAGTGAATGCTCTGGGCTGTATTGTATAAAAGGCTGTGATGTGGAGACTGCCCGCTTATGAGCAAATCCCCATCTCCCCTATATGAAAGAAGTAACCAGACAGAGAAATGTGTTATTAGAGTGGAACATGAGACATCTCCTTGGAAATTGGCAACTCTTCAAATTTATAACTTACTTTTTACACATAATTCTCTATTTCCCTGCATATGAAAAGGATAGACAATATAGATTTTATAAAATGAGATATGTTAAAATAGTAGCTTAGAAGACTGTGGTGAGGCTTGGCAATAGTGTATGAAGACATGATACTATGTCCCTAGCAATATAAGGTAGATGAGTGGTATAGACATCATATAGTGATTGTTCCTAAATATAAATCAGTCCAGAGATAAGGAAAAAAATACATGCTTCGAGTCAATGATGTATTTTACATTAAGAGTCTAATAATTTTGCATATATAATACTACCATAGTAAAATATAAGATTTTGTTATATATGTTGTGTGTGTGTGAATGTGTGTGTATAAGTTATATTCTACTTAAATACATGTTAAATTCTGTCACTGATTAAATAAATGATCCTCAAACTTTATATTTCAATTAATATTTTGGGATATTTTATAAAGAAAGTTGATGAAAAAAACATATCTGATATGGTAATAAAATAAAAAATGTAAATTATCACAAGTAAATGATTTACAATCTCAGAATTTATTAAAATGATTAAAATGTTCATGTTTCTTACTATGATTCTACAATTTCAAACACACACATTATTTCCCACATTTTGAAAGTTATTTTTTGCCATGGAAATTATAATTATAAACTGTGATAAACCATTTTTAGCTAGTAAATATGTCAGAGGTCATGATGAACACCTATGAGGGAGAAGTGAGTATCAGGAGGTGTGAGTAATCTCCATATTTTCTTTCTGTATTTATCATTCAGTTTTCTAATTTAGAGCTTCTGTTTTTCAACAAGTAAATAATTCTGGATGGTTTCTTTTGGTTGTGATCTCTACTTTTATAATCACCTAGGAGACACATATCTTGGCAAGTCTGTGAGTGTGTTTCTATATAGCCACACTAGAATTAAGAAGCATTTTTTTTTAACAACCAAACAATGAGTACACAAGGAGGGACCCATGGTTCCACCTGCTTCTGTAGCACAGAATGATCTTGTCAGGAATCAATAGGAGGAGAGGCTCTTGATCCTGTGAAGGCTTGATGCCCCAGTGTAGGGGAATGCCAGGGCAAGGAGGCAGGAGTGGGTAGGTGGGTGAGTGAGTACCCTCATAGAAGCAGGGGGAGGGGAGATTGTATAGGGGGTTTCCAGAGGGGAAACAGAGAAATGGGATAACATTTGAAATGTAAATAAATAAAATATACAACAACAACAACAACAACAACAACAAGCATCTTTTAAAAGTCATCACAGACATAAAACAGAATAAAGAAAAATCAGTTAGCCTACATATCTTTCTGTCTTGTTCAATATTTCCCTCATATTTAAATATCATTGATATGCATATGTGTATATCTGTCTCCCTCTAATTTCCCTTTCTACCTCTAATCTTTATCACTAGTGTCAAACAGAAGCCATTACCTCTAATTTAAATGCTTTCTAGTGTTAAACCTCAACCTCAACTCCCAGCAGTTTGAAATACAAGTACAATGTGAGCCAAACTGAACTTAAAGTTGTCAAAATTTAAGAACTGAGAGTACATATATATAACATAGCATTGGATATATATATATATATTAATCTTCATATTTGTTTTTAACTATTGTATGAGAGACCATCTTTCTGGATACATTTATTTGAATTTTAATAATTTCTAGTTTGTAACTCACATCTGTATTACATCCATGAAGATCTTGAGATCCCATAATGGTATCATTATCGTATTGGATAATTATTTCAGTCCATTTTGTTTGTTTCAGCACTTTTATATTAAAAGAAATAAGATGAGCATTATGCCTCTTCCTTCCTTCCTTCCTTCCTTCCTTCCTTCCTTCCTTCCTTCCTTCCTTCCTTCCTTCCTTTTCTTATTCTTCTTCTTTTTTTTTCTAAATAAACTATGGCTTGTTTTTTGCATTGATAGACCTGTATAATTGCTAATCTCCTGAGTTGTAAGTATTTAATCTCAATTTAGGTTTCTCTCCTAACTTAGATCATAGTGTTCCCAAATAAAAGACACCACACTATTTATTTGTAGTAAGCCTTAGTCAGCACTAGAGGTGAGGAGATATATTCCGTCTAAAGATATTAGTACTTACCTTCCTATTAATAATTTCGGGATATAACTTGCCATGTCCCACCTGGGCTGCTCTTGCTACAACTGGCCAAACCTCAGGACAAATTCTCCCATTGACTTAGACTCAAAATATGTGTACAAATACCTGGCCCATACAGCTAGGGTCTGTTCTAACTAGATCTAAACTTAGATAACTAATAAGGTTATCTAAGGTTATTAAGGTTAGTATTATTTTAGGTTTATCTAAGGTTATTAAGGTTATTATTATTTTAACCTGCATTCTAAGTGACTGATTATTTGTGCTTCTCTGTGATTTGAGGGACTATGGGCAGAGACATTCATGATGGGCAAAAGTCATTGGCTGTACTTGGAATACCTCAGTACCATGGGAACCATTTCAGGGAACTCAGGTGCTGGTTTAACAAGTTTGATCAGGAGAAAGAAAATAGGACCTATAAACTAATTGAAGCTATGTGAAATTCCCCAGGAAGAGGAGAGTGTACTGCCTTAAAATTCCCCTGTAAGGTCAAAGAAGGAGAAACCCCTGCCAAAGAAGGTAGTGTCCCGTATTGAATAAGCCCAGAGGCTCTCTAGTCATGGTATAATTCGATCTTAATAGCAGAGTTTTCCAACAATCAAACAGGCCTGTTTTACTACGTACTTTCATGTATGCATAAACGTGTATGCAGACCACATGCTTCTTTCAAGAAGTAATAAGCTGTCCTATTCTGTTCCTTATTTATATGTAGTGGGATGTATTTCCCACAAGTTGCGAGGAGCTAAGGTGGGAGGTGTAAGGAGAGGAAGAGGAGGAGTAGGGAGAGGAAGAGGAGAAGGAAGAGGAGGAGCTGGGGAGAGAGCACAAGAGAGAGAGAGAGAGAGAGAGAGAGAGAGAGAGAGAGAGAGAGAGAGAGAGAGAGAGA
>NW_021620932.1:4960641-4966073 GCF_004785775.1 Grammomys surdaster
AGAGAGAGAGAGAGAGAGAGAGAGAGAGAGAGAGAGAGAGAGAGAGAAACGTGCAAGCAGACGTGTGCTTGTCTCTAGCAATCTAAGGTAGTTGATATATCTAGGTTGGGTATTGAGTTACACCTCTGATTGTGTGGGCATCGTGTTATTGAGCATTACCAAATATATAAAGCCTTTGGATAATCCAAACATTAGAATCTCATTCCTACTGGGCCCACATGGATAGTGGGATGGTCTGGGCACAGCGAAGCATTGTGGAGACAACATGGTAGATTGGCAGAGCCATCTCCCAGGTTGGCATCTCGTGGAAGGCAGGGCTAGTGTCTCTGACCGCCTGAGCAGATGGCCAGAGCTGAGCTGCAGTGAAAATATGCTGCTGCTGCTGCTGCTGCTGCTTGTGGCCGCAGGCCTAGGCTAGTCAGGAACATGGCTGCTGATTAAGAAAAGCCAGATTTAATGCCAATGATTTAAATATCTCCCACAACTTTTATATGGTTGTTATGTTTTGTTGTTTTTAAGACAAAGTCTAACTATGTCCCTTTGGCCAACCTAAAACTTTCTATATGGACTAGACTGGCCTTTGACTTAGATCTACCTGTTTTTCTTTCCTGAATTGAATTCTGAATTAATGGTGGGTAAGACACAACCCAACCATGAATTCATCCTTGAATATCTTTGAGACCAGTTCTGGAGCAGAATAATGAGAGTGGTGATATCATCTCTCATCTTAGGAATTCAGGGAGAATGAAACAGGGAAGAAAGAAAGAAAGAGAGAGAGAGAGAGAGGGAGGGAGGGAGGAAGGGAGGGAGGGAAGAAAGAAGGAAGGAAGGAGGAAAGGAAGGAAGGAAGGAAGGAAGGAAGGAAGGAAGGAAGGAAGGAAGGAAGGAAGGAAGGAAGGAAGGACAAAAACAAGCAGACAGACTGACAGACAATCCCAGTCAAGGCATCCTCTTTTCTTACTCACTAGAAACTATGACTTTCACAGACTTTCACAGACAGGATATTTTGCCCAGGTTAATAGTTTAATCATGTTAAACTGTGAAAGAAATAAACAAATCTTCACTTAAATTAATTTTTCTCAGTAATTGGCCACTGAGATAAAATATCATTAATATGTATCCCTGAGTGCAAATAGGTCAATAAAATACCCATATGTTATACTTGTTGATTTTAAATGCATATTCTTTTCTTACTGTTTCAAAGTCGGCATGTCTGCCTAATAATTGCTATTTAAATTTTTCAAGTGATATAATCACAAACCATCATCTAAAGGGCAATTACAAAAATAATGCTAACTATTGAGCATTTCATTTGTTTTTCACTTTGAAAGTGAAACCTGTGCTTTTATGATGCACTTCCACACAAACCTCACCATTATGCTGTGAGTTAATTTCTACAACTTTTTGATGAGGAAATATAACTTACTTAAGTAACGAACTTACTGAAGACCTTGCATGAGTAGCCTATTTATTTAAAGGTGTACTTCAAATATTCTTAGTTCACTTATATCAAATGAGTTTGTGACTACTCTTTCCATGAAGTAATTGATAGATGCCATGTTGGTATGTTGCTGTTTTTCCTTCTGGTCCATCTTTTGTTCTTTATCTTCTGTGTCCTTTGAGTATATAAAGCAAATCTATACTCCCTGAAAGTCTTTTTCAGCCTCTCCTACGTCTCAGATATTATACAGTAAGTACAGACAATCCCTAGATGCGTGAAACACTCTTCTCTATTTTTGTTTCTACTCCCTGCTCTTTTAAGACCTAGTGCTTTCTAAATCTACACATTAAAAACTGAAATTCTTTTAAACACAACCTCTATATTATTAAAAGTAAAGTCATCAGTCTTAAAATCAACGTCTCAAATTGCAAAACAACTTAAAAATAGTGTTTGTTATCAATTTTTAGGTTAACTCATTGTGGATGGTAATGACAAGCTAAGAGAATGAAATAAATATGTACAAAATAATTTGGAAATGGCTATTCAAAGCTTATATACAAGAGCGTAAATGATCCTATTATCTAGAATATTGTCAATGTTGATGCACAATCAAGTAATCAAGTGAGATTTTAAAAAGTAGATTATATCTTTATAATCTGGAATTTTCATATGTCATTTTCCCAATATTAGTTTTAATAGAAGTTTTTAATTATAATTATTTATTGTTGCCACTTAGTTTATTACAGAAAAGGTATTAATTATAATTCACGATATGCATATTGGAGATTAATTTTCATATCAGTTAATTTCTATCTATGGCTCAGCAAGAAAAATTATTTCAAAAGGCTATTATACTTTCCAACCTTACAGAAAAAAAAACTCTACTTTAAAAAATACTATCAAACTATGCATGCAATGTCGTATATCTGGTTTTCTGCAGACATCTGCTTCTAAAATTTAATTACCTAAGATGTATGCAAATTTGTAAGTTGAGATTTATACTTGCTTTTAATATTCTGTAATAAAGTTTTCTTTACTGTACATCAAAACCTTTTGGGAATTTGAATGATTTTTGGTGATAATAGAATTGGTTAGCAATGCTAACCAATGACTGCTCATCACTTGATTCTATGGGAAACATTCCAGATTTAGGAATGATGGTACTGAATATTTGAAATAAAATTCATCTTTAATAACATTAATGAGCATTTAAAATCATATTGCTCTCCTGTAGTCTGCATTCACCACACTACCATCAAGGATCTTCTACTTATTATTTCTGGCTTCTCATTCTTGTTCTGCAGCTTACATTAAATTTCTCTTCTGTAGTGCATTTCAAATAATGAGGCTATATCACTAGTGCTGAGGAAGTTATTCCAGATCTGATTAAATTCTTGCAGATTCCAGCTAGCTTTCTTTTATATTTATATCAACTATTTCTACACACTTAATCCTCCCATGCCATCTCATTTCAAAATGTGATCATCAGTCTCAGAGGTATCTTTTAGGTTCTCATTCCCTAAAGGAATATAGACTTTCCTCATATTAAAATCATTATGCTAAAATGAAAATCTCTTTGTACTCTTTACAACATACGATTTAGGTAATAAAATAATTTAAATTATATGTTTCTGTTGTTGGTAAGATATAGTCTAAAAATTACAGATTCTACTTGATAAAATATTTCTAATTTTACTAATTGCTCTTCCGATATACTATTTTTTAATTTTCTAGTTCAGCCTAATGACAATTTTGCCATGTAGTCATTATGCTCTAATGGACAAATATTTATAAAAATAAGTAAATATCATATTGGTTTCAATTAAAATTTATATGTTTGTCTCTAAGTTTGCAAACTTACAAGGACTTGGAGCTAACTGTAATCAATCACTCAATTACTGTCTTCAGTGTTGTAGTGTGATATATATATATATATATATATATATATATATATATATATATATAACATTAATGGCTCTTAGATTTCATGGACACTTACTTATACTTTTATGAAAGTCCAAAAAGCAAAATTATTCATAATTCAATATAGCAAATGTGAATTTTGTAACATGCTAGAAAATAGTAATTTATAATGCTAAGAATTAGGGCACAGGCAGCATAGATTATATTATACTAAATCTCAAAGCAGAATAAATACAGATTGGATAAAATACCAAGCTAGACAGATAAATTACTCAATATGGTAGTGGCTTGGATTGCCAATTACCAGAAGAAGCACTAATAGCATTTTTAAAAGCTACTGTGCCAGTTACTAGGCTCTGATCATCATTCCCTAGCCTTCATGCTCCTTCAGGTTTATGAATCTATCTCTTAAACAATATCCCGGCTTCTACAAATTTCCCACTGGTTGAAGAATATAAGAACTGTATCTTTTTCAAAGGAAAGACCCTGTTCCCCTGAAAGGTCCTGAGATGAGTATATCTGTTGGTTTGCCCGAATCTCAAACCTTTCAAAATTCTTTTTTTTTTCGGACTTTTGCCCATTTTTGGTAAAAATACCTCTCTTTTATTTCATGAGCCAAAATGAAACTTTTTCTTGTACTTCATAAATAGGGAAGGAAGAATTAGAAAGAACAGATCACAGTGTTTTGTTTTTTGTTTTTTGGTTTTTTTTTTTTTTTTCAGAAAATTTGTCGTTTCTGCTGATTTTCCAGAAACCAATTTCCTAATTACATGGCCCTCTTAAAAACCAGCAGAGAGTGAATGACATTAGAATCCTTTGTTATAGAAGACTGCCTGTCCTCCCTTGACCTGATATGCCTTCCACATACATGAAAAGTACAGCTGTTCACTGTTTGTTCAAAGAAGAGAAAACAGAGCTTTGCTCATCTTTTCTTTGCAATTTTCTGTTCCTTCATATGCGAGGCTTTACATAAATACACAGCTTATAAATAAAATCATATTTATCCAGCAAGCCACTTTAGAATAACTAAGTATGGAAAGGACGCAACTATCATACGTAGATAAACAACTATAAAGAGATAAACAACAACCTTGAAACAAAGTCAATTCATCAGTTCTTACCACAACGTATTATGTGTTCACAGTAACTATATGTTCATGTGTATGAAGAATGCACAGATCTCTTTATTTATTAATCAAAATCATTTAGCTCCCTTGATATGCCCAGATTCTATTCATGAAAATGTAACCCTTGCCTATTGTTTGCCCACAGTCATTGACTATCTTACTTGTATAAACTTCTTTTCGTCTTCTATAGACTCTTCTGAAGTTGACCTAATATTTTTATGCCCTCCAATTTCTACTTATTTGTCTGATTTGTCATCTCCAAAGGATGAAAAAGTATGTAAATATTAGAATGAAATTATAGCTTGGGGAATGCATTTATTTTCATAATTACCAATTTTTTAATAATCAATATAGGTAAATACTTGTGTAAGAAATTATGGTCATAAGATGTGGTCTTGCAGCCTCAAGTTTGCTTATTCATTTCATGAAGTATATTATCTTTGGCCTCATTTCTTTATTGATGCAGTGTAGGGTAGTACAAGCAACATGGATTTTTTTTTTATTTTAAGAAAATAGCGTTGACACTTTCTAATGACAGCTAATATTTTTCTGTGCTATTGAATACTAAGAAAATGATTAGGAATACCATTTTCGTATTTCAATAGTCATAACTCCTTCTATTTGTGGTACAGAAACATTTAGTTCTTTCTTTCCTACAAAACTGTAAATTAGATAAGTATGTATAACTTAGTTATTTTTTCATTGTTGTAACATGAAACATCATGATCGAGGTAACTTATAAAAGAAAGTATTTACATTGGGGTTCACATTTTCAGAAGTTAGAGTCCATGATCAATGTGGTGGGTATCCTGGTCTCAGGGAGACAGGCATGACATTGGTGCAATACGTGAATGCTTACAATTGATATAAGAACCAGAAACGGAGAGAGAGAGAATGAGAGAGAGAGAGAGAGAGAGAGAGAGAGAGAGGGAGGGAGGGAG
>NW_021620932.1:4966173-5029656 GCF_004785775.1 Grammomys surdaster
GAGGGAGGGAGGGAGGGAGGGAGGGAGGGAGGGAGGGAGGGAGGGAGAGAGAGAGAGAGAGAGAGAGAGAGAGAGAGAGAGAGAGAGAGAATCTTATGGCCTTTTAAGTCCTCAAACTCTACTGCATTATACATGCCTTTTCAATAAAGTGATGTCTCCTGATTTTCCCAAAGTATTCTACTAAGAATGACCAAGCATTTAAATATAAGACCCCATGAGAATCACTCTCATACAGACCAGCAAGATGAAAGTAATTAATAAATTGTTATTTCTATGTTATCTGTAATTTAAGATGAGTAGCATCACTATTTTTACCTTTATGCATAGCAGGCATTATCTAGAAATATAAAGAAAATGATTCCACAACCAAGGCCTTCTATTTTACCTAGTAATATAGCACTGGGGAGACATAATGAAGCAATCAATTTCCTCACATTTTATTATTCTTTTCCTTCAACTTAGTAATAAAAGTGGGTTTGACTTATCTTTAATATTTTACTTACATTTAATGTATTCAGTATCACTCATAATTACATTCATGGGTTTAAAATGAGAAAATATTGCACCTAGTTACATATGAGATCTAGTTCCTCATGGATTACTACATTGAACGTTTGATAATATTCTTTGTTTGCATGATATTTGATTTTCTCTCCATTTTCCTTCATTAAGAGTATTAGACATTTTATTAACTACAAGAAAGCCTAAAGAGTACATTTATATTACTCATCATTTTATACTGCAGCTGAGACTAATAATGATATTGAATTGAGACTGTATTGATAATGTGATGTACTTAGCTAGTCGTAATAGCTTAGGCCTGCTCATTTCAGTTCTTCAACACAGAAACATTGACTGGATGATAGAGATAGGATTCCACTTTGAGAAAATTTTAGCTTACAATGAAGACAGACAAATGAGTGGCTTCAAGGAATTGTCCATACATATTAATTAGGTTTCAATATTTCCTTGAACTGCCAAGGCCTTCTTAATATGAAAGTCTAACTCCTTAAGAGGACATATGAGCTCCTTCAGTCCTTCCCCTAACTATTCACCAGAACTCCGAGGGGCTAAACCACCAACCTTAGAGTATACATGAATGGGTCCATGGCTCCAGCAACACATGTAGAAGATTGCCTTATCTGGCATCAGTCTGAAGAGAAGCCCTTGGTCCTGTAAAGGCTTGTTGTCCCAGCATAGAGAGACACAAGAGAGGTAAGACAGGAATGGGTGGGTGGGTGGGTGGGTGGGTGGGTGGAGGCACCCTCTTTCTTATAGGCAAAGGGGTAGGGAGAAGGCATGGGGGTTGCTAAAGGGGTTGGAAAGGGACAACATTTGAAATGTAAATAAATAAAATAACCAATTAATCAAAAAAATAGAAAAAAAAGACACCTGAGATCCAACATTCTCTGACCTCTACCTCCCTCTTCAGTATCTTCATTTACCATATGCATTACTGGAAACTGTTTATAGTAAATTATGTTTATGACTCAAGCTTGGCACAATAAATTCTCTGTGTCTTAAGAAACAATTGTTTCTAATTCTCTGAGTCTCTCTCTCTCTCTCTCTCTCTCTCTCTCTCTCTCTCTCTCTCTCTCTCTCTCTCTCCCTCCCTCCCTCCCTGCTGGAAATAATTTTCCAGATTTTTGTAGTCTGACTATATATTTGTTCAATGATCAGACTATGATTTTGTGTGTTCCGTAATATGTAAAATGATTTATGTTATAGGCAAAACATTTCTTTTTTTATAGAAATATTTTAAGATCATCCCTTTTCACAATGAAAATCCTTATTTTCATCTTCTACTACAATTAGACTCAGTAAGTGAAGAGACGTAATGTTCCCTCCATGTTTAGGTAATTGGCTAGCACATAGTGGACACTCAATTAAATATTTATGGGGAAAAAATAACTGAGTTCTATTGCTGTGCAGGTTTGATAGTTTCACAAGAAATCAAGGAGTTCTTTCGCACACAAAATTTCTTTTGCTTAATTTGCTCTCATCCAGCCCTTCAGAGTGTTGATCTCTTTTACCTCAATCTAAACTTAATCTATTTATATAATCACTTTAGACTAGATAGCGATCAGATTAGCTGATGTTTATTACAGTGCCTAATTGCATCCTAAACTTTCAGTAACTGTTAATTATCAATAATTGCAAAACATTCAACCAGGGTTGGCCTCTAGCTCTTTTAAAATGTTATTCAGAGAAGCTGAAATTCAAAGTTGACACTACTGGAGACTCTAGGAGGACTGTAGTAATCATTCTCATCTGTTTAGATAATGTGTATAGTCTACTGAACATGACGTTGGTATTAGAGCAGGATCACAATTCCAGTCTTCAAAATAGGACGAATTTCCATTCTGAGATCTGGAACACAAATTCTAAGGATTTTTTCTCATTTGGTTTGTGTTAAATATAATGTTTTTGTTTTCAGTACACTCAATTTCGTTTTGTTTATTTTGTTTTAGAAATATGTGGTTCATCTACAGCAAATAAAGTAAGACTCTTATACTTTAAAAGAAATTGGAGAACAAAATTTAGAAAATTTACTAGTGATGAATGAATATATGTCTTATCCACATAATCTGACCTACGGTCTCTCAAATGTGAGACCTAAGATTATTTTGGAAATGTCATAATGTTAATATCACATAGAGAATGAAGCAATATGGTAAACATGAAGAAAAGTTTACTTAGATAAAAAATAATTGAGTTTAGAAAAGTTAATGATGATAATACAAGAAATTTCTTCTGTCATTGTTTTGGCGATTATTTGTTAAAGGTTAAAATAACTTTAAGGAAAAAATCAGTAGTGACTTTTAAGACTTAATTATGGCAACAATAAATGAAATTAAATTTTCTATTGGTATTATATATTCATGGATAAGCATTATCTTGCCAATAAAACTTGATTTATAATGGAGAGAATCTTTTATATTTCAATTTTGAATGATGAAAACATTATAAATACAGTCCATGTATTCACTTTTAATATTATATTTGCAGTTTTTTCTATAGTGAGTTAAAAACAGTTTCATTATGAACATGCTATGTCTGCAAAAAAAATTATAATAAAAAGAAGTGTACTTCTTGGACTATTCTCAATTTTAATGAAAAGAAAAATAAACCAAGAAATTTAATGTTCTCAATATTTTATGAATGACATAGCATTTTATTGCACCAGCCATTAGCACATCCTTTATTTCCTAGAAGATTTCATTTTATTAGGAAAATGTTAATACTTTGATTGATTTTCAACTCTACTATTTTATTAGAATATGAGGAATGATTCTTATTTTTAATTACTTTTAAATAAAAGATATATCATTATTAGGTTTTGGAAAATAAATTTTCATTATTCTGAAAGAAATGTCTAAAACCTTTATACTATTTTCATGTTTATTATGACATGAATTTCTATATACACATATTTTCTCATCTTACAAAGACTTTTATCTACATACACTACCAACTGTCCAACCATGACCACCTTATACATGGGGAATACTTTATGCATAAAACATGGACCACCAATATCTTAAATTTTGATGAATTAATGTATTTCAAGACATAGGCATACAAATCATTATTTTACACAGGAATATATTATGAGAGTAATTAATTTCAATGATAATATCAATCTTTATTTTTCTTTCCATAATTAATAGGTATTTTTGTATATCATGTATTCTGTGTCTGTTTTGAATTATTATCCTCAGTTACATTACTGATTCCTTTCCTTTTTGTTGACAATGGTCACCTATTATATTGCAAGGTAAATACATCTTGATTAGTGCTAAATCTCTAAATTAATTAAACCCATTTTGTAAATGTTTGTTCCATTGCTGCCTTCTAAATTCACGTGCTGAGCCAACAAAATGGTTCCTTGCCTAGATATGCTTGACAACAAACCAGAGGATGACTTGGGTTCCATTTTTAGAATCCAGATTTTGGAGGAAGACAAATAATTCCCACAAATTTTTCTCAGCTCTGCACACACATAATATGCAAGTGCATTTTCATCTATGTATCTAAACATATAAATGTATCTAATTTTCAAAGTCTTATACTCATCCTGGTAGACAAAACATTTTCTACTTTCTCCATTTGAAAGTATGCATTTCATTCAAAGTGGTATATTTAACATCCAATCTGAAAGGTTCTAAGTTTCAAAGTTTTATCAACACTTAAAGACTTAACAATAGAGATATAAGATACACTTTTGTTATATACTATGAAGGTTAATAAGTGTGTGTATATGTGTGTGTATGTGTGTGAACGTGCATATGTATATTTATGAGAGTATACATGTGTTGTATGTGTATACATGTGTATATATGTGTATGTATTTATGAGTGAGTATATTGGTATGTGTGTATATTTGTGTGTGTGTCTGTGAGTGTGTGTGTGTGTGTATGTGTGTGTGTGTGAGATTGAGAGAGAGAGAGAGAGAGAGAGAGAGAGAGATTCTTAATTTATTGACAAACATGAGACAAAACAGCTGTTCTCCTACTTCATTACTCTCAATAAAATTCTCTTAATTTGAGGATGTTACAAAAATGATTTTGAAAATTTTTTCTTCTTTTTCTTTTTTTAACAATTGGATACTTTATTTATTTACATTTCATATGCCATCCCCTTTTTCCATTTCCCCTCCATAGAAACCCCCTATCCCATTCCTCTCCTCATTTCTGATTTTATGCCATTTTAATTACATGCAAGTATTAATGTCAATTCTAGTTTGAGGAATTGGCAATACAATAGATGCAAATATTAAAGCAATAAGCAAGACAGTAAACAAAAATAGTCAAAGTACAAGCAACGCAATGCACAAAGTCCAGTGAATACTCCAGTGATCACTGTTTCTAAGGGCTAATCAGGAAGAGCAAAATATCTGAGCCAAATTCCCTGTGCTAGCCCAAAGTCATTTTCATGTCTGAAGCCTACTTCCTTGTTCTAACCTAAAATTTAGATTCCAGTCTGAAACTAATTCTTTGTTCTAGCGTAATATTTAGATTTCTGCCTGAAATTATTTCTTTGTTCTAGACTAATGTCATATTCCTGCCTGAAGCTCACTTCCTTGTCCTTGGCCAATGTCATATTCCTGCCAAGCAGCCCATTTCCTTGTCATTGGCCCATGTCAGATACTTGTCAAGCTGTCCCAAAAGCTCTCTGCCTCTCCCCCCCCCTTTTTTTCATAAACAAGATTGAGCCTGTCTTAGGTCATCCTGACAAAAATACCTTCCTTATCCATCATGGAATATGCATTATTAAAAGCAATGCATTTATGTCTTAGGTTGATAAGGCTCTGTGCAGAATCTTACCTGTGCTTAGCTTACCAGGCTGTTAATTTAATAACTCGGTATGGGAGTCCATTTTTAGGTTCAATCCATGTACTTTGTCTGCCAACCTGTTGATGTTGTTAAAGACAAGCTTTAACACAATGGACAGGAATAAAAGTATTCCCAGGACAAAAAAGGCTAGCATGATCAAGCTATATATGCCATTCTTGAACCTTGACCAAAATAGCAATACTGACCTCTGGACATGGGTAATTTTATCAACAATATCAATTGCATCAACATTCGGCAGATCAGCATTCTTTAAATTCATAAGCTTACTGTGCAAAGTTGAAACAGGCAGAGAGGTGTTAGAATTATGCCAAATAAACTGCAAGTACCTTTAAATTTGTTCCTAATTATAATGACTACCACTGTAAATTTTACAGTGAATCCAATGGAGTTTGACATAACCTCCTTCCAGTAATTTGAATAGGATAAAGAGCATCAATCTGTTCTTCCAAATGCCTATCTAAATCCTCTTGTATATTCAACACATTAGTAACATTTTTTGCTAAATGATTAACAAAAATAGCTGTCTTAACTTTTTGTATTAAAGCAATTGCAGAAGCAGTGGTGCTAGTAATTAATGGCATTTGTTTATAAATTTAATATTTTTTATAATAGTAAAACAGACATTGTGCTTCCATTTTATTTTAAGTCTATATAGTTATTTTGTCTATTATTATTCAATAAGTTTCAAGAAATTAGCATGAACAATAAGCTAAAAATATACTAAAAATAACATAACGTATGAATCTATTTTACTGTACAATGAAAAGTATTTCAGAAAGTTATAAGTACTAAGTTGATCACTGGAGACACAATAGGATATTAGAAAGGAGTCAAAATGATTGTATCTTCAAATTAGCTTAGCAATGATGATAATCAAGAATATAGTAAAAAATTTCATGAGAATCTAGGCGAGGAATGCTATTCTAAGAAAAGATCATCTCAACGTATTGACCTCAAAGCCTAAGAATAAATATTTTTTCTTTATTAATAGTTTTATTCAATCTATGAGAATTCTATACAAAATCTTTTGATAATATTAATTTTACTCACTTATTCCTACAGTATCTACCCTCTTTTTATTCCCTCATTGTCATTTTAACTTTATGTCCCTCCAGCCCCTGAGTTCACATACCTATTTACTCTTGGGCATAAGATCTTCCTTGAAGTACGATCAACTTACAGGAGTTCAAAATAAAGAAAGCAGTATCTTCATTTTTCTACAATCATCATGTGCTAAGAGCTCCTTGCCTATTTCAGCCAACCTTTCCCCTGCATGCTGGGATTTAAAATGGATTGAGTCAGCGTGTGATCTTCTTGTACATCTTGTTACTACCCTGAGTGTTTGTACAGGCAACTACCCTCCTGACTCTGGAAAACATTGTTTCCTTAATGAAAATCTCCACCTCTGCCAATGCCTCTTAAACTCAGCAGGATCAAGGTATATATGAACTCACCAAGACTGGCAGCATGCCCAGACATGAACTGGCCTCGGACTCATGGGGTTCCAGTACTAAGACAGGAAGCAGTAACAAGCCCCTATCTATAATGCATGACCTCTCTTTATTTGCTAAGAATTTGCCAATAAAAAAATTAGTTTTCTCCAAACGAGTCTCACTGGTGAAACTGATTATTGAAGAGGATCTTGGAAAGTTCGTTGTCTCATATTTTTGTATGAGATTTTTTTATATTTCTTTTAAATAAAATATTACTTTTTTATGTTTTTTAGTTATATATTTACCCTAGAGGACATTTCAATATAAATTATGGCTTCCTCTTCTAGTTTTTTTTTTTTACTTTTTTTTATTGTATTGCTGAACATGTAAGTGAGGCTATATCTAGGAAGACATCTGTTTCTTGTGCTTTTTCTTGGGCTCTTTTCTTTCTGTTTGTTTGCCATGTCCTAATCCCATGTGTGTGTTTTTATTTACTAAATCACAATTTTATTATTATCTCTTAGATTTCTTTTTATTTTCTAACAGGAGTCAGAAAAGAAGTACATTGGGACAGGAGGGAAAGGGGAACAATAAGGGGGGTAGAGGAAGGAAAAACTACTCAAGATACATTGCATAAAAAAGAGCAAGAAAGGATAGGATTTAGTTGTATTGGAGTTGGTAGGCTAAGGAAGAGTTGGGGAAGGGGAATTATAATCAGATTATTTTGCATGAGAAAATGTATTTTTAATTTTAAAGGCAAAAAATCTTTTTTATTAGATTATATTAAAATTGTGAATTACAATTATACTAATTAGCATAATGGTCATTAAAATAATTAACATTCTTTATTTTATTCAATATAAGTCCAGGAATGATAATAATTTGTGGAAGTGAAAGTGTAAAACGCAAAATTGTTATTTTTGTCTGTAGTTTTATTTATAAAATTTCAACATTTTTTATCAATTAGTCCAGGCTCAAACTTAGTATGTAAGCTGCTAAATTTGACAAGCTCTTTCTTTAGCCTCTCAAATCCTGAATTTTCTCCATTAAACATTTTTGTAATAATGCTGCAGCCTGCCCAAGCTTTGTATTTGACTTGATTGGGGATATAAGTGAATAAAGAAAAGACAGGTACATAGATATAGAAACAGAAAAGCTAGGATTGTGTTGGCTATGTGTGTTTATGGAGAGGCATAGGAAGCTCAAAAAATCAGTGCATTAATTTTGTACCACTGAATAACAGGATGGTATACAGTTGAATAAAGACAAGGTGTGTCAGCTAATCTTGATGTGTGTCTGGGTGGGAGAGTTCTCATAGAGTACTTTCAGGTTTCATTCTTGGAGGAGACACTGTTACAGGTACACTGGTTTTAGCTACAGGTCAATTGCAATTTAAAAATCCATGCTTGGACCAGAGGAAGTGGTTGTCCTTCTGAGATTGACCCAAAGATATCTGTGATTTCCATTGTTCTGAGGCACAGGATCCCTAGAAATATCGATGGCAATGGTAATATTACATATTCACTTAGGACTTCATTAGTTTCCTATAAGAAATTAACTAACATAATGTTATGTGTGTACTAAAACTAAACTTTTCTGTGATTACATATTTTCTGCAATTCTTATGCTAATCAATGTGAATAAAATGATAAAAATGGTGTCCTGAGAAAAATTGTTATATCTCTAATAACTGAGGATGTGCTACGAGATTGGTGTCTAGCTCAACACCTCAAAAAAGAGTTCATATATAGTTAAAGAGAAATAGATAACTGTTAGGAGATGAAAAGTCAGGTTTACTCTCATATTTTGTTTTGTTTTAGGTTTTATTCTGGGAAATGGAAAGTCAATCTGTTTTCTCTCTCTCTCTCTCTCTCTCTCTCTCTCTCTCTCTCTCTCTCTCACCCACCCACACACACACACACACACACACACACACACACACATTAGATATTTTCTTTATTTACCTTTCAAATGTTATCTCTTTTCCAGGTGTCCCCTCTGGAAACCCGTATCCCATTCCTCCTCTCCCGGCCTTTATGAGGGCTGTTCCCCATCCACTCACCCACTCCCAACTTCCTGCCTTGTTATTCCCCTACACTAGGGCATCAAGCCTTTACAGGACCAAGCGCCTCTCCTCTCATTGATGGCCGACAAGGCCATCGTCTGCTACATATGCACTGGAGACATGGGAACCTCCATGTGTTCTCTTTGGTTAGTGGTCCAGTCCCCTACCTGGGAACTCCAGGAGGTCTGGTCATTGACCTTAATGCTTCACCCACGGGTCTGCAATCTCCCTCAGTTCCTTCAGTTTCTTCTCCAACTCCTCCATCAGGGACCCAGTGCACACAGAAGCATCCACTCTTTGGTCTTCCTTCTTGAACTTCATATGGTCTGAGAATTGTATTGTGAGTATTCTAAACATTTGGGCTAATATCCACTTCTCAGTGAGCGCATATCGTGTGTTCTTTTGAAACTGGGTCAATCTATTTTTTAAGGTGTAATTAAATACATGCATCCAAGTTTATAAATATTCACTGAAATTGCTGAGTTTAAAAAGTAAAACAAGGCACCAACTTGGGTGAATGGTGAAGAGGAAATCTTGAAGGATTTGAGGAATGGGGAAGAAAGTCATCAAAATTTATGTTATGAAGTTGTTAAAAAATAATACAAATGAGAAAAAAGCTGTCACAAAGAGAAAATGTTGAAAAAATGGTGTTTTAATCATACATATTTATTATTTATTCCAAAGTAATAGTGTGTAATTAAAAATAGAGCATAATTTCGAGAACAAAATACAACAGGAAAATAAAATAAAACCATAACTGAAAAAGATATAATTGAAAACTTTACATCTTTTGTCGTTAGAGAAATTCACACTTACAGATTAAATTGCCAATGGGTAAATTTTGAAATGTTAGATGCAGGAATTTGACATTAAATGTCAATGAAGGTACGGAACACGGACTTACCATTAACAGCAGGAGGTGATACATTATGCTATATCCATTATATCAACCACTCACTGAATTTCTATAAAGCACCATATCACCTCAGGAGGATATCTAGCTAATCAATATCAGAAGTTGAATATACAGTACAAGTTCATTCATAAGAACTCTGAACTAGATGATTCCAAAATACTTTTCAATAAATTAATTTAATGACAAGCTTTGTAACATGAATATAGATACTAGTAAATGATTGTTCTCATTAGGTTTACATCAACACAACACAAGCTATAGTAATTTTGGAAGGAAATTCGACTGAGGTATTGCCATCTACTAGATGGACCTTTGGTGAAGGTTGTGGTTCATTTTTTGCTTGATAATTGATGATGTAGGTCCTGGTACACTGTAAGAGTTGTCACACCTGGGCTGGCAGTGTTGGGTGTTATCTGAAAACAGATGGAATACTCAATGAGAAACAAGCCAGTAAGCAGAACTTCTCTACATCGTTTGCTTGAGTGTTTTTATCAATTTTCCTTCTTTGCATTATTTCTCTGACTTCCTTTGATAATGGGATGTGCTGTGGGAGCACAATTGAAATAAACCATTAACTTCTTTGGTCATCATTTTTTTTAATTATTATATTATATTTTTGTCTTTTTCTTCTTTCTTTCATTTTCAATTTTTCTTTTTTTCTGCTATTTTTTTTGGGGGAAGGGGAGACATGATAGAGAGTTCAGTTATTTTCTAATTGCATATGTGTTTATAAGTATATGGAGATATAATGAAGAACATTCATGGAAAGCATTGCAGTATGTTTATAGCCTTTAACACATTCACCATATCACTATCCCTAGCGCTCATCTATATGTTTGAATTTGCTTAAATACCTTTTTCTACAAGTGATAAAAAACAGATGCTTGTCAAATGATTTTCCCTTTTCCATTATTGTTGATACTTACATAACAATGTATAAATCTATAAATATATTCTGTGGAGGATATTTTGTGTGGCTTATGTTTATATATTTTAGAGATGAACATTTAGCATTAGATAACTGACTTTCCTAGGCCTGCTGCTTCTCTTTGTCTAGGCAATCATTAATTGCCTGCAGCTCCTCACTCAGTTGTGTGATTTCCTCCATCAAGACAGGCATGTCAAGTTATTGTTGAACTTAAACTATAATTGAAATTTCAAAGATATAGCTTTCCTGTCCTATATAGAAGAAAAAGAATTTATAACAAATGTCCTGGTCCCCTACCTCTTACTATCTTTCTGGCCTTCTTCTATTATATTTCCTGAGTCCTTGATGTAGGGGTTTTGTTGCTGATGTATGAATTGGGAGTGAGCAGTCCGTGGTCATTCGTTCTCTGATTTTTGACCAGTGGCTTTCTGTGACGGTATCGATTCTTTGACAAATAGTTGAAATAGAGTTTAAAAGTATGCTAGTTTATGGAAGTGGTATGAGTAGGTATTTTTCTACATTCCATTGCCTCAGGAGTCATAGGGAGTAAGCTGGGTTTATAGTACCTGGCATGAATTCCCTCTTATTCCGTTGGCCTTATGTCTAATTATATAGTTACTGATTATCCCCAAAATAAAAACCAACATAAAACATGAATTTTAAAAGATATTTTAGCTCTTGTGAGGACCTTTTTTTTGTACGGTGTGGGGAGGCAGTGTGTGTACATGCAGTGTCTGTGTGTGTGTGTGTGTGTGTGTTTGTGGGGATGCATATATATATATATGCATATATATATACAAATATATATATATATATGCATATATATATATATATATTTGTAATTTAAAATAAATACAAAATGACAAAATTCCCTGTAGCATTTCCAAAATCCCTTAGTGTTATTTTACTAGCCCTCCTTTTCCCTTTGCGTTCCTCTCCTTTTCCTTCCCCAGGTAAGGTTCCCTGTCACAGTATTTCCTAGTTCCTTCTCCATAGGTATTGTGTCCTACTATTTATATACAGTAAATAGTATAGTTTCTGTACAGTTTCTGTCCAACATAAGCATTTTTGTCCCTGAGTACACTCATATCACTATCCTATATGTAATCACAAAGCTGCAGACATTTGTAAAATAATAATAACAACAATAATAGAAATAGTTTGAGATCTGAAATAAAACAAGAACAAACTTTGTTTCAAAATGTCATCACACATTACAGACAAAATGTTAGTAAATATCAGGTTTTGAAGTTGTTTTTTCAAGATATATAAATAAAGAAACTTTCAGAATGACTAGGAAGAATTTTTTTAAGATTAAATTTCACATATTAATATACTGGCTTGTCTTACTTCACAGTTATTTTCTAATCTAGAGTCACATATGAAGATCATTTCAAACACTCCTTTTATTTCCTGTCAAATGTCTCAAAAATTATTTTCTTTACATTCACAGGGTGAAGGAGAAAGTGGAAACAAAACACTGTATGAATTATGGTTATGATTTAGATATTGGTGTTTTTTTATTTTGTGAAGAAATAAGGTTATGTTGTTTTGTGTATGCTGTGCTGGTTATGATCTTTCTGGAAAGAGTGATGCAATCAGCTTTTCTTCAGGGGAAAAACCAAAGAGAATATTATACAGTGTTTTCTTAATCGTAAACCAACATGCAAATCTCCAAGAGAAAGACTGAGACACTGAGCTTGATGATTCCCACCAACTCTTGACAAAACTCTCAAGTCAAAGCTACCTGTAACTGTCAACAATTTTTTGTTATTTTTATTTGAAAAATGTCATTTTTATCAAGAAGCTTTACATAGCATTAAAGAATTGTGTACTTCTATTATGTACCTGCCAACATCAAACCTGTACAGATATCAATGTGCAACAGGGAGATCAAGCACTGTGTTAGCATGTTCTGTTTGGCTGTTTAGACTGTTTGTAAATTCTTTTTCACGTAAAAAAAAAAACCTTACTTCTTGCAGCTTAAATTTATTCAATCTTGTCCAATGCAAAAATAGTACCCAATGCCTAGTTTTCTGGTTTCTCTAAATAATTTATATTCTTTGTTTTATAATCAGTAGTTTTCTTATCAGATTTGCAAGCCATTCAAAAGTGTTATCATGTCAGAATTATATAACTCATAATAAATTATTCATTGTGTTACAAGAAATAAAAAGAATAGATCACACTCATCACTTGATTACTACAATATAATACTTGAGCTAATTAGTTGAAAAGAAGACAAGAGTTACTCTGTAAAATAAGATTGGGAGTTCTAATCCACAGTCTGTTGGACCTATTTCACTAGGACTATTGCAATACAAGCAGCTCAAGATATGATGAATCTAAAAAGAGAGAGAATGGCCAATGGTCTCACAAGTCACTTGAGAACATATCTCTCATGCCTCCATAACTTCTTTTAAAGCCTCTCACACTCAGAGATTCCTGTATTGACCCTGAAATTAGCATTTCAATATTTGAATCTTTGGGAAACACTGGCTCAACTCCCAACCCCACCATCTTTGTGTACACAAACTAACTTTGTGTACACATAACTATCAATCTTCATCAAATAATACAATATGTGTGCATAACTAGAGTTACAATAAAAGAGTATATACACACACATATATATATGTATGTATATATAGATACATATATATTGAATTTTAAAAGTTTGTGTAAGATTTTACATATTCTAGATCAGGAAAAAAACCCAAAAAATTAATAATCATATAACAACATGAAAATCCCTTAAATGCATGTTCAGTTTTTTAAACATTTTAGATGATTCCTCATATTCTGAGAAAATATTTTATTTTAGTTATTTGAGACATATTACATAGTTGAGACATATTACATTATATCAACATGTAAATATTGTATATATGACTTGACTATTAGGTGTATGCAAAAGAGTGACTATCAGAATATTCTAGGAAAAAACTGGAATGTGAAGATAAAAAATAGTAGATCAGGTTTTCAGCAATCTAAAGTTTCATACCTATCCAAGTATATCTAATGAAATTACATAATATTAAGGATTTTGTTAACAGAAGATTAAATGCTCTTACCAGGTGAAAATTAGTAGCCACATGAAGTGACAGGTAAGTCAATTTTCTTCCCACAATAGAATATTTTGTTTATAATTATTCCACACCATCAGGTTTTAAATTTCAAACGTACCTGAGAAAAATTTACTGACAGAGATATATTACATAATTCTCAGAATTCTTTTTTTTTTTTTTTTTTTTTTTTTAGTTTTTCTAGACAGGGTTTCTCTGTGTAGCCCTGGTTGTCCTGGAACTCACTTTGTAGACCAGGCTGGCCTCAAACTCAGAAATCAGCCTGCCTCTGCCTCCCAAGTGCTGGAATTAAAGGAGTGCACCACCACTGCCCGGCTTTTTTTTTTTTTTGAAGTTTTATGGGCAGTTTATTAAGTTCAATGATGAAAGCTATCAGAAAAATATTCTCCGGAAAAATGTTTTTTCTTAGAAAACAATGAAAGGAAGATCCAAACCCTCTCAGCATAGCCACAGATGCTGTGGCGGTCACATCTCTCTGGAGACAGGGACAGTCCATCATTCTGAGGAGTCACTCCCTGGAGCAACATAATTGTATTCAGGATCATCCTCACCATCTTCGAGCTCCAAATCATCCATTTCTTGGAACAATGACCCATCAACCTCCATGTTGTTCCCAGCATCCTCCAGGAACTGTATATCGGTTGGGTCAAGATTATGATCTGTTTCAAATAACTGTTTCCCACTTGGTTTATTTTTCCCTGCTTGTTCCTCTTCTTTTATTCGATTTTTGTTTGTTTTTAATTTCCAGGAGTTCTGCTTCAAACTTGGCCTCAAACTCAAGAAATTCTTCACCCTCGTGACAGTTGTTCAAGAGAAGTTAAATGAAATAGTTGATCAGATAAAAACAGGAAGAGAGCAAGAAAAGAAACAGAAAGAAAAGGAAGCAGAAAAAGCAGAGAAGAAACTGTTCCATGGCACCTCTTTTACAATTGAGAATTTCTTGAGTTGGAATTCATATTTTTTTTAAATTGAAAAGATAAAGCTTATTGAAAATGACTGACTTTATTGAACTGCATTATTTAATAAGTAAATAATGTGCAAGCTTATTTCATACAGTGATTTTTGAGTAGTAAAACAATAATTCTTTTGTAATTTGATTATTTTCTTCCATTTTTAGATTTGGTTATAAGGACAGTCTCTGCATTAACTGGAATGTGCTTTTCAACAGAATATGCACTTAATTGGCACTGTTTCCATGGAATTTAATGCAATCTGATGTCATAGTTTCTCACTTAATTGGAGTGGTAATTCTCTTTAATAAGGACACTTGCACATAATTAGGTGAGATTCAAATGGGGCTTGTGGGTTCAGAGGAGGATCAAAGGTTGTTGATTCTTCCTTATACCCAGAATGTCTGCCACCAATTATCTCCTAACCAGAGGTTTGAACACTTGGTAGGAGACATTTCAACCTGCTTCTTATATTTGAGGTTCTTTTGGATTTCTTTTTGTTACACCTGTTAAGATCAGCAGGAAAGTGCTACTTTTGTCTTTTTCTACATTTATCACCTCTAACTGCTTGCCTGTCTTTTTGACATAGGCTAGCACTAAAGTAACTCACTCTTGCCTCAAGCAAACTACATAAGTCCTCTAATTTTAAGACAATTTATTGCAAATCATATTCTCTCCTACTCTACACATTTACCATTTTTAATCATTTCAATAATCTTGCTGTGAATTGGGAAAACACATCACTATTGTGCTTCTTTGTAGAAGCTGATTTTTTTCCACTACTATTATGTGTAATAATTACCAATAATCAACAGGAAGAACAAATTGTCCTTTATCCTGAGGATAATGGGTTTTTAACATAAAATAATATATTTAAGTGGGTGCTAAAAGATTGCAGAAGAAAATTACATCATGTATCATTCTCTACAGATAATCACATATAATGCTATGAATACTTAAATTTGTACCCTTTGTCAACTGGAAAATTAATGGTGAATACAAGAGATATCACAAAATAATACAGTGTCCTTGCTTTGACTGAAGGCTTTGTCCATGCGTTGGAAGGCTTTGCTCACTGAAAACAAGACACTAAAGTCAGGATCTGGGACTTTTTTGAGACAGGATCCTTGTCCACCACAGGTCACTTACAGTTCATTTACTAAACATCTGATCTATGGAGTCCAAGACTCCACAAAAGGAGCTATTGTTGTTAGGTGCAAACAGGACAACAGTGGCAAAGGCATTCTTCTTCACTGTGCCCAAATGGCTTGAAATTTCCAGATCCCAACTCAGGAAAGTCTGAGAACTATGCACAGAAGCAGTACTTGGAATACCACAGGGTACTTCTCATAGCTGTATCATGGAGATTTCCCTCATTGGATGCTTCAGCAAATATCCATCCAATACTGTTGTGCTCATGAAGAAGACACCCTTGACCTTATAGGTTGGCACACAGTGTCTGTTCCTATTATCCATCCTCAAGAGCTGAGAGCCTGCCTTAGTCTCCTCTTTACATAGTGCTTGTGGCCAACAATTATCTCCTTGTTGAATCCTTTTCTTCTGTGTTTATACTTCTCACAGGCAGACTTGAGCTGGGGCTAGTTCAAGTGAGGAACTATTATCTGGTGTTACAGAAGCCTCAAATAAACTTCATTATTGAACAAGAATAGGGTTCAGAAAACTGTGCTGCCAGCCAATGTCATTCTGTTACCAGAAATGTTCTCATATTCAGGTGAGCACCCAGCAGCCTACACATGATTTTCACTTCTTCCTTTGTATTTTCAATAGCTTGATAGTATCTTTCAGAACTATGAAGTTTTGCCAGCAGGGAAGAAGCTTACAGCTCAGTTCATGGTTGATTTTGTTGTGACTTACAATCAATTATTCTGTCTCTTCATAAGTAGTGAATTAACTAATATTAATTCTTATAATAATAATGAACTAGTTTCAACTAAGAAGAATTTCAAGAACCTGAATTATTAAGGCAGCTTACAAGCTGGGACACTTTGGCCAACAGATATGAGGATGACATCTCATATTAGGCACTGGGACATTATTTAACAGCTTTTGACACATCTTTTTTTTCAATTTTTATTTTTTATTGGATATTTTATTTACATTTCAGATGTTATCCCTTTACCCCTTTTCTCCCCCCTCCACACCTATGAACACCCTATCCCATCCCCCTCCTCCTGCTTCTATAAGTATGTTCCACCACCTACACCCACTCCCACCTCCCCACCCTTGAATTCCCCCACACAGGCATCCAGCCTTTATGAGACCAAAAATCTCCTCTCCCACCCAATAAGGCCATCCTCCCCTATATATACAGCTGGAGCCATGGGTCCCTCCCTATGTTCTCCCAGGCTTGTGGTTTAGAATCTGGGAGCTCTGGTTGGTTGGTAGTGTTGTTCTCCTGATGGGGGCCTCATACACTTTCAGCTCCTTCATTCTTCCCTCTCATTCCTCCATTGGGAACCCCTTGATCAGTTCAATGGTTAGCTGTGAGCATCTGTCTCTGAATATGTCAGACTCTTGCAGACCTCTAAGGAGACAGTTATATCAGGATCCTGTCAGCATACACTTCCTAACATCTACATCAGAGTCTACCTTTGGTGACTGCACATGGGATGGAGACCCAGATGGAATGGTCTCCAGACGGCCCCTCCTTCAATTTCTGTCCCTCACTTTGTCTCTATATTTGCTCCCTTGAGTATTTTGTTACTCCTTCTAAGAAGGGCCTAAGCACCTATACTTGGTCTTCCTTCTTCATGAGCTTCATGAGATCTGTGAGTTGAATCTTGGGTATTGTGAGCTTCTGGGCTAGTATTTATTTAACAAGTTTTGACACATTTTAAAAGAAAAAGAAAAAAACCTAACAAACAAATAAAGAAAACCATTATGTTCTGTTTTCAATTGAATTCTAAGATATTCAGTTTTATTCTGTTAAAAAATAATTGAATTTAATTATTTTCCATATGTTTATATGTGTGATAGAAACAAAATCTAAGACCAACCTTTTCAGTTGTTTTTCTCCTTAAATAAAGGAACCTTAAAGCAAAGTAGAAAAAGAGATCAAGTTTTCTAAACAAATAGACTTGCAGGATTTAAGTACTTGTTTGATTTTAGAGAAGTTACTTTATCTCACCTAACTTCTCTTTTATATTCTATTAAATTCAGGAGTATGCCCCTACTTTTTTCTAGTAAGTCAACTAAAGGCTCACAGGTAATATTTATTCAGGCAGATATAACCTTAATATCACAGAAGTTAGATCATATGAGGAAATATAAATAACAATTAGAAGAAAATCCTTGACAGTTTCCATGTGAATTCTAACCAACAGTTCTCATATGAGAATAAAAAAAAAATTCATTTACTCATTTTTGAAAATCATATTAAATCTGTTTTTGAATTCCATCTGATAGTGAAGACAGGAAATTGAATCTGATATGCCATTTGTGCCTTTATCTTTTGTTGCCTAGGGTTGTCTGAAAATAAGATTAAACTGAAGTAATAAAATGGCACCTTCATTGCTCTGTGTCTTTATCCCATCCTGGCCATTTACCAGGTACTTTCTATCCACATTCAGCAATAACTTGTGCTATGGCATATAGGTAGCTGCCAATATATAATTTAAACACTTATTTGTTTGGATTTTTCTCACTAACTCTCACATTTCTCCACAAAAAATTTTATTTAATATTTTGCATGCAATATATTTTGATAATATCCTTTACCTTCAATATTTTCTCCCAGATCCTAGTTGGCTGAGGAACAATATCATGAATATGTACTGAATCATGCAAATACTATGGATATCAATTAATATGATCAATTTATTTTTTCATCTAAGTTTCTTTCTGTTTAAATCCATCATATTTGCATGTGAGGTTTAACTGTGGTAAATTTCAATTGTTTATGATGTATAATATTTGTGTAACTTGATTTTCTTCTTAATATTTTCTTGGACATTCCTCTGCTTTACTTTAGTTAATATAGTCACATTTTATTTTCTGTCCTATTTTAACACTATAATACTTAGCTCCATAGAGTCAATTAGAAATACTTCCCTCTGATTCTATATTCTCATTTTTAAAAGGGATTAGGGTGAATTGATTTTTTTTTGTACTGAATATCTGGTAAATTATAATGAAATACTCTAGACCTGGGGAAAAGAGGAGGAGGAGGAAAAGAAGGAAGAGGAAGAGGAGGAGGAAGAGGAGGAATAGGAGGAGAATTTAAAGTAAGTTCATATTGGTGAACAACACAAATTATTTATATATGCTGACAAAATCCTATAGTTTCTTTTATTCTTTAGTTGTTTCTGATGAGCTTATATAAAAATAACTGCTGTCCTATTAACTCAGTATGACTTGGCACATACAAAAAATACAGCTGTTTTGTTGACCTTCTGAATACTTTAAGATACACCTTTTGTTTACTTAGTAGACCTAAAGGTACAGCTCAGCAGTTATGAGCAGTTGTTGCTCTGAGACACAACTTGAGTTCAGTCTTCTGTACCCAAATGGAAGTTCACAGATGTTGGCACCTTGTATTCTAACTGTTTTTACTAAAATCACAACAGAGATACAATTCATCCAAAGTAAAATACACACTCTCTAGATTAGGCCATGAGAGAGAGCCCACCCCTAGCAATATTAATGCTATCCTCCTATAGCTTCAGGCAGGTACCTAGCATAAATCTACCAAGAGGAACTTCATGCAGAGACTGTTGGAGTGGAACTATTGGAGACAAACATTGGAGCTTGGGGAATACTACGGAAGATGGGGAGGAAGGTTGAGGGCAGCAGAGGAGTGAAGAACACCACAAACGAACCTACAATTTTAAGTAACCTGGGCCCATTGGGGCTCATAGAGACTGAACTGTCAGTCAGAGAACAAGGATAGCATAGACTTAAGGCTTCTGAAGTTTTGTAATGGTTATTTAGCTAGGTCTTCATATGGGACTCCTAAATTGAGAGCAGCGTTGTCTCTGACCACATTGTCTGCATTTGGATCCCTTCCTTTAACTGGGCTACCCTTGTCTAGCCACAATAGAAGATACACCTACAGAGGAGCTCAGGGGTCATTTTTTGAAGAGACGGAGAGCAAATGGTCTTGTGGTTCCTTGCTGTTGTAGCTCAGGTGTCCCGGCGTAGACTAAATAGGAAAGGCAGTCTATTCTCTCTCTCTCTCCTTCCTCTCGTGAGGTTATTATTATTTTTTAATCTTCAGATACATCTTCAGCGTTGTTAGAAACCTTATCATCAAAAGAGATGGCTAGCAATGTTAGCAACAAGACAGATCATCGATCCATGAATTTCTGTGTATTCACTGGGAATCTCAACACTCTAATTGTCAAGACATCTGATGTGGAAACCATCTTTTCAATTTAAGGCAAACATGTGAGTGGCTCTGTGCATAAGAGTTGTGCCTTTGTCCAGTATGTTAATGAATCAAATACCTGAGCTGCTGTAGCTGGACAGGATGACTTAATGATTGCTGTCCAGGTTTTACATATTAACCTGGCTGCAGAACCAAAACTGAACCTAGGAAAAGCAGGTGTGAAACGATATGCAGCAGAGATGTACGGTTCCTCATTTGACTTGGACTATGACTTTCAATGGGATTATTATGACAATATGTACAGTTACCCAGCACACATTCCTCCTCCTCCTCCTCCTCTTTTCCTCTCCCTTCCCCTCCTCCTCCTCCTATTGCTCCAGCTGTGGTACCTTCAAAGTGCCAGCGTGAATCGGGGAAGACCTCACGAAGGAGCACAAGTGGATTCAATTCGAAGAGTGGACAACGGGGATCTTCTTCCAAGTCTGGAAAATTGAAAGGTGATGACTTTCAGGACATTAGAAAGGAGCTAATCCTTTTTAAAACAAAAAGTGGATTCTCTGTAGGAAAGCCTGGAAAATATTGAACAAAAACAAAGCAAACAAGCAAACTTGTCGTCCTCATCCCCATTAGAGATGAAGAACGAAAAGTCTGAAAAAGGGCAGAGCAGCGCCTCTGTGAAGAAAGATGAGACTAGTATGAAAAAGTAGTCTGAGGCAGGTGCAGATGACTCTCCTGAGGAGGGTGACCTGCTGGATGATGATGGTAATGAAGAACAGGGGGCGGGAGCGGGGATGACCAGCTGGAGTTGAAGTATGATGAAAAAGAGCCCTAGGAAGGAGAAGACAACAGAGACAGCTCCATTGGGGAGGATGACTCTTAAGCACATAGTGAAGCTTAGAAATCTTATCCCATTATTCATTTCCCTAGGTACTTGTGCGAGATCAAAGTAACACCAGATCGTCTCCCCTAGAATCTTCTGCAGTTTTCACTGTTCTCCCTCCTTCTTTCCTGCGTCCATTAATTCATAATTGCCCTTCTCCTAGTTCCATTTTCATTTCCTTTGATTCACTTATTAGTTTTGTTAAGTCTTATCCTGTAACTTTTGCTTTGATACCTCTTTGACTTAACAATAAAAGATTGTATTTTGGAAGAAGAAGAAGAAGAAGAAGAAGAAGAAGAAGAAGAAGAAGAAGAAGAAGAAGAAGAAGAAGAAGAAGAAGAAGAAGGGCACCTAGTTTTACTGTAACATGTTATGCCAAGGCTAGTTGACATTCATGGAGAGCCTCTTCTTTTCTGAGGAGAAAGGGAGGAGGGGTTCATAGGAGAGTGGTGAAAGGGAGGGATTGGGAGGAGGAAGGAAGAGCTGAGACCAGGGTGTAAAGTAAATAGATAATTTAATTAGTTAAAAATAAAGAAATAAATATGTTTTCCCTAATTGGTAAGGATGAGTAAGAGTTTTTGAAATATTTTTTGCATATTTCTACTCCTTTATTTGGATACTCTCTGTTCAAATACATTGCCAGCTTTTTAATTGGATCATTTGTTTCTTTGAGTCTTGATTTTTCAGTTTTTGTGCTCTTTATATATGGGGCAAGGGGCTTAGAGTAGAACATGACATTGCCACTTTCCTAAATCAGTGTAATTCCTATCTTGATTTTATATATGCATACTTAACAGTCACAGTAATTTATAGCTCCCACCCCTTATTAAAGAAATTTTTCTTTTGTTTTTATTTTTATTTGTTTGCTTTGTATGATGCCAAAAGAAAACATTACAGAAGTTTATAACTGGTTAAAATGCAGACAACAACCAAGTTTGGAGTGCCTAGGCCAATGATACATCTACAAACAGCCTCTATACCTAAGGCCCTAGGAACATTTTGGGAGAGTAAGTGGAAAGGTCATAAGAGCCAAAGAAGCAGGAAGTTTGCTTCAAGCTTTCTGTTCTTCTACATATGATAGGGAAGCAAAACCCATAACATCTCAACGATATGGCTACTTAAATAATAGCTAAAAAAATTTCAACATAATTTTACTTGGGAACATGGGTTAGGGAAATATCACAAGGAAATCTCAAATCCCTAAATGAAGAGACACAGGCATTTAATGATTACTGAGAAAAGCAGACTCTGCTTCCCTACCAATACCAGTAAGTTGTTCCTAAAGCAAGGTACAATCAACTCTAAATGGGCTCAGGAAATTGCATTTATATATTTATTTGCATATATGTATAATACAGGTTGAATTTATATATTTTCTTGCATATATGTATAATTATAGAAAAAGTAAATGACTTACAGAAATACTTTGAAGAAGAGTACATGGGAGGAGTTATTTGGAAGAGACTGAAGATAATCAAATGAAGGAAGCATATTTTAATTAAATAAATAAAAGCAGGCACAATTTGGACTCAAATGGGTGGCTGCAATAACAACTGGGACAGTATTTGGCTTTATTGATGCTGTTAACAAATAATTTACCTGGCTAGGTATGATATCTTTTTTGTTATAGATGTAATTAGATATATAAACATAGCACATGGTAGAAATACTACTGTTTGCCTGAACTGAAGATGAATTTGGTTTTGATGTTTTGACCAATAATTTTAGGTCAAGGCAAAAGTATAATAAAGATAATAAAATGGGTATTGCCTTTCTCGTAGGTGCCTACTTTGTATTTTAAATTTATTTGTTTGCACATATGTCTGTGTACCATGATAGTACAATTCCCCAAGAGGCTTAAAAATGGCCTTGGATCTTCTAAAAACTGGAGTTACAGATGACTGTAAGCCATCATCTAGGTACTGAGAATGAAACCAGGGTCCATTAGAAGATCAACCCCTGCTGTTAGCCACTGAGCATTTTAGAGAACCAATTATAGTTTAAATAATCAAATTAAAATGCAAAATTGTAAGCTTCAGAAATCTTCTGATTGAGTGCTTTGTTGGTACAACCATCTTGCTTAATCAGGTTTCAAAGGACATTTCCACACAAACAGCACATACAGTGAAACTTCCATGAGAAAATAATTGAATTGAATAATCTTAGCTTGTTGGGCACATTTGAGAAGGAAGAATATCTAGAAAATGGATATAGCTTTTAAATGGGCTTGTAAAATCAAGGAATAGAAAAATAGGTGTCAATGTCTGTAAAGAAGAGAAAAGTATTAGGCAAGCTGTCTTAATTGTAAGTTATGAGAACAAACTCAAATTTCCCTAACATACAAACTAAGAGCACCTGACTTGCATAATTTAAAATGTCAGTCAAGATTACATTCAGGGTTTAAACGATGCAATCAACCATTGACTCTCTGGTGATTGCCTGTTTAGAATTTTATTGTGTTGTTCTCTTTTCTTAATTAGCATACTTCTCATTCGAAAAAGAATTCCATTAAATCTAGTTACCATGAGAAGGGAAGCTACACTCCTGCAATACAAGGAATCCATTTCCACTAAATTTCTGACCAAACCTTTGGATTATTTTAGCTGGAAACACTTGGATCATAGATGTAGTATTATAAAAATATGTAGTTGGAGGACTAGAACATAATGAGATGCCATAGCTTCACTCAACACTGATGTTTTCAGCCTAAATCACGGAAAAGGTTTGTCAGCAACTGTTCTTATCCTTTCACAGAGAAAAGGAAAGGCATCCCTAGGCCTGGTAAAGCGACAGATCTGTCATAGGTAATGATGAAGGCATTGGCAAGGTATGCAGAATGAGAAAGTGTTTCAAAGGCAAGAGAATGTATGAAAACATTTACAAGAATTGAGGTGAGAACTCATATTTGCATCTTCAAATGCACACTCAGTGCATTCTCTTGCCACATTCATTAGAACTGACAGAATACACAGTTAAAGGTTTGATATGAGGATGAGAGATGGCTCTTAGTAAACGGGAAGCCAACTAGTTAGCTGATAATGAGGTTAGATATAATTTAACAGTGTTGGGGAAAAAGTAGAGGAATGACTACAGTCTGGTTTGAATGGTATACATGAGATGTATTGCACAAGCTTCTTAAAAATGGACGGGAAAACTGCAAAATTAAAATTACCCATATTTAAAATGGTGCACGTTCATGTATTTTCTTCAACTAATTATATTGAATGTCAGCATATTATGAATATGTAGAGAGTAATTCACTATAAATTGATTCCAATCAAACTATCAAAAAATCTTAATTTATGAAATATATTATCCTCTGTATTCAAGCTTTCTATTCAGAAATTCAGGTTTCTCAATTACTCTTTTGATTTACAGAGATGATGCCATGCCGGTATTTAATATTATATGTCACAATTTGTCACAAAGAAATGAATGTTTGCACTAGTACAGTTATTCTTACTTTTGATAGAAATTAAAATTATAAACCAAGCAAGTAATCTATTTACCTCCTGTAATGAGCCAGACTGGGGGCATTCCAGTTCATCATGTGCTTGCACTATTCACAGTGAGGATACTGTTTAAGGAAATGAGGGGACTATCTCAGGCTTTAATGAGTTAATATGTTTTTCCCCTCTTTCCATTGGAGAAGGTGAAGTAATATTGTGTGGAACATCACTCACGGATAAAATAAAATATCCAGTTAGACTAAAAAAAATATTAAGTAGAGATTTGTTCTACCTATTTTTACTTTCAGGCAAAGATTATAAAATTTTGTTCAACTGTCACCAGGCATTTAGTAAAATTGCTCTCAAAGATCATTTGGGCCATAAGACTTATTTTTTGAGAGCTATGCACTTACATATTTCTACTATATGTTGGTTATGGGTTTACTTACATTGAATATTGACTTGTTTCCATGGAAACCTCAAGACTCGAATTCTGTTCATATGGAACATACTTACTGGGGTTTTATTTTTTATTGATTATAATTATATAATGTGTAAAACAGAAACTGCATGTATAAATGGGATGTTGTGTAACCTTTGGGTACATTTGTTGCATGTGTATGACATTTTCATTAGCTTTTCATATTTCTACAAGTATCTATTAATCTCTCTACTGATGAATTTTCTGATACTTTTGAATTTACATAAAGTATGTAATAGATTATTGATATAACCATTTTATTGTAAACTAATGAACTGAAGTATTTATTACTATAAAACTATAATGTTGTTCCTATTGATCAATTGGTCAGACTCTACTCTTGTCTCTATGTTTACTCTCCACCTCAGACTCTGATAGCCAATGCTATCAACATCTTTGATATCATTTTTTTTCATATTGCAATTATGAGGTGATGATACGCTACATATTTCTTTATGACTGGCCTATTTTACCTAATACAGTGATCTCTATTTACATCAGAGGTGTCACGGGTCTTAGAATCCCATCCAGTTTTATTTCTGAATATCATCCCAGTATGTGAGTGTTTATATACACACATACAGACATATACATGTTTATATATACATATATTTTTTCTTTGTTTAAGAGATGATAGTTACAAGTTGTTTCTATTTTGTACCCACTAGCAATACAGTTCTAATTAATATGGGAAAGATATATGCTTCTTTAACATAATGATTTATTTTCTTTGTAAGTATTCTTTGGAGTAGGATAGCTTAATGATCCTGTAATCCTACCTTCATTGTTTGGAGGAAGCTCCATGATGTTTTCTATTTTCATAATGATTATACAAATTTAGATTCATATTAATAGGGAAGAATCTCTTCTACTGCTTAGCCTCATAAAATCCTTTTATATTTTTGAGAGTAGTCATTTCTAGTGTTATTGGATGATGATTCATTGTGGCATTATTTATGTAGTTAAATTTATGACAATAGCATTGATTTTTACTGTTCTCATCTTTTAATGGCTAAAGAATCAGTGGTATTTGTCTTTCATGAATGTTCTTGTTTTTGTTCAAATTGCTAGTTTTAGTCACTTTTTAGCACTATATCCATTTAAGCCACAAGTTACTTGACATTTTATGATTTTTAAAACTAACAGGTCAGTCTTAATTTTATTCTAGTCTTTCATTCCAGATTAAATCTATCTTTCACAGTTATTCATTCTGTTTATATTAGTACAGCCATGGTCTTGGTCTTCTTTTACAAACTGGTTTTCATGGCAGTTTTATATTTAGAGCCTTTTTTGTGTAGTTTTCTTTTTTTCCAGGATGTTTATAAGGTGCCACTGGTGATTCTCCAGTGTGGCAGTATCTTCTTCCTAGTTTCTTATCCTTGTTGATGTGACTGTGGAGATGCTGAGTGTTAGGTAACCAAAGAAAAGGCGCTTTATGATTTAGACCATTTTCTGGACTGATCCCTTGTATGATTCTGTCTCTTGAGGTCAGGGGTCACTTCAGGACAACTTGATATGAGTTTGGGGGGAATTAAAGTTACTTTTGCTATGTATACTTCTTTGTACCCATGTTCTGCCTCCACTAATTTGTCCTGTGTGGAATGTACACCTTGTTTGGTGTTTCCTGGTAGTTTTCAATTTATCAATGGAATGCTATCTTTTGTTATTTCTCATTATGAATGGCTTCCTGGTTTTTGGTGTGAATGCAGCGAGATTACTTCTCTACTGTACTTTCCTTTTATTTGAAGCTGTAAAACAGGCTGCTTTGTTTATAGTTTATAGTTCTCATTTAGCATGTACCGTTTCCCAGCTATATAGGTGTTTTACAATTATAATCAGAGGAAATTGGTCTTCTGGCATTTTGTATAAAACAAAGTCTCTTTTCAGTTGGTTCTCACTATCCAGGAATTGGCCTGGAGCTTAATGTATAGATCAGGTTTGCCACACACTCAGAACCATATGCCTTTCTTTTGCCTGCAATACTGGATTATGGACTTTTCCCACCACTTCTGGCTCTTTCTTGCATCTCTAACCTCAACTTTCACAGTTCAGTCACCTATACTTTATATTGTTAAATAAAAAGCATAACTCAAGGAACATAGACATCAGTGTCTATAGAAGATACGTGGGTAACCTAATTTAGTGAAAGGTATAGAAAGACTCTGTCAAATGGGAAGCAAATGTTCTAGTTTAAGGGACAAAGACCACATGAGGAAGGAATGTTTGGGGGTGGCAAGTATGTGTAAATTTTCTCTTCTCTAAATCATGCAGGTGTAAAGGTTCTAATTCATAAAAATGAGTTATAAGTTCAGTAAGAATATGTCCAATTACATATTATTTTCTCTCAGTTCCATTTGCTGGTCATATTAAAATACCACTGTATGGCTGTTACCTGAGAGGCTCCACCAGCACCTAACTTACACAGATGCAAATACTCACAGCCAACCATTGGACTGAGCCTGAGGACCCCCAATGAAAGAGCTCTGGGGAAGGACTGAAGGGGATGGCAACTCCATAGGAAGAATATCAATATCAACTGACTGGACCACTCAAAGTTTCCAGTGACTAAATCACTAACTAAATGTTTATGCATCAAGGGATATATGGATCGAGATACATATGAAGCAGAGGATGACCTTGTCTGTCATCAATGGGAGTTGAGGCCCTTTGTCCTCTTAGGCTTGATGCCCTCGTGTAGCAGGATGCTAGAGTGATGAGGCAGAAGTAGATGAGTGGTTGAAAGAACCCTCTCACAGAGGCAAATGGGAGGAGTATGGAGTGAGGAGTTTGGAGATAGGAAACCAGGAAGGAGGGATAACATTTGAAACGTAAATAAGTAAACTAACCAATAAAAATACCATTAGTATCATTGCAAATATTATTCCTCACATCAGTATTGTAGACATAGCTATAGGTACTATCAGGAGGTTGCCATATGGAAACTGTACATAATTGTTTTCAAATTACCAGTTCAACAAGTTTTGCTAATATGATTTCAAAGGAATATGCCAAATAGCTCTATCAGATACTTTGTCCCTCTAAGTTCTTCATGCTACTACTTTGGATTCATTTGCTGTCTAGTTCTAAAATGACAGTTGAAGAGAGATACATGTAAAATGGAAGATGATTTAGTGTAAGAATACTATTGCTGTTATCTTCATTCTTCTAAGAAGGTTTGGTACACAAAATTATTGAAATCTACATCTCTTAAATGTAGCATGAGGTAAGAGTGGTAGATGAGAATAGATTGTACCTGCTGAAGCACTTGATATGACAAGAATCATGAGATGGTCCCGAGTTTCTAGTTATCCTGTAAAACCTCAATGGAATATTTGAGATATTCAAAGGAAAAAAAACTATCATGAAGATTTCATGGAGTAAGATTTTTCAAACATAAAGACAGCCATAAATAACATATCTTATTGAAGGACATCACTTGCCACACTTAGAAATGTGGAGGTTTAATGCCCCAGTGTAGGGAATGCCAGGTCAGGAAGGCAGGTGTGGGTAGGTGGGTGGGGAAGCACCCTCATAGAGGCAGGGGGCAGAGGGATGAGACGGGGGATTTTTGGAGGGGAGACTTGGAGAGGGGATAACATTTGAAGTGTGAATAAAGAAAATGATGGAGTAGGAGGTTTCTGGGGGAGAAATGGGGAGAGGGGATAACATCTGAAATATAAATAAAATATCCAATAAAAAAGCTAAAATAAAGGCAGGTATAAATAATAAATATCCAATAAAAAGAATAATTAAAAAATGAAATACCTGTATATGATTTTTACCATATTTAAAGCACTTAAATGCTTGTTCATTTTCTTTCTTTTTGTCTAAATTGTACTTTTTAAAAAATATTTTCAACAAAGATTGTCAACATTCAGAGTTGCACAGTTACAGAAGAAATGTACTGCTGTACTGTACCTGGAGGAAGAGTGAAACTACAGTACTGTACATTTTCTAATTAATATAGACTATATTCCTAGGGTTAAATTGTAATGGGCTTAACTCTAGAAGTGCTCAGAGATCAATAGTCATGACTTCTTTTTACTTAAAGAGAGGATGATGTAAAGAGACACACTTGAAAAGTGAAGGAAACTTTCCCGCTTTAATGATCATTTTAAAAACTGTTCAACAATATCTACTTGACCATCTTTTCCTTGTTCCCAACTGCCCCGTATCCTCCACACTGCTCTATTCTCTCAGATTTATGCTTCTTTTCATTCAGTTTATCTATCTATCTATCTATCTATCTATCTATCTATCTCAAAGTCTTAAAATATATAGAATTTTATTTGTCAAAGCAGCAATAAATTGAAATAAATTGAAAAAAATCCTAATAAAGACCAAGTATTTGAAATAAATATAACAGCTAAAGCCAACATTTTTCTTTGTGCTTATTTTCTTTTTAGTGGTGATGTATATATTAATAAATATGTAAGCATACATTACACATACTCTATGACCATCAAATAATATCATGAGTTGTATCTAACACATAACCAGAAGCCTGAAAACAGTCTCGTGAGTGGCAACTAGATATTCCTGAGTTTTATATTCAGTATCATAGGAATCTTCTATTATACACAAATACACACTCACTCATATACACACACACACACAAACACACATACACAAACACACACACACACATAAGTGACAGAGAGAGAGAGAGAGAGAGAGACAGAGACAGAGACGGAGAGACAGAGAGAGAGACAGAGATAGATACTTCACGACAAAGACAGACAGACAGATGAACAATTAAGGAGATACTTTTTTTTTTTACAATTATTGACATTTATTTATTTCTCAAAATATATATGAGTTTTTAAATTAATTAATATTTTTTGGTTACTCATTTTACATCCACTCACTGGTCCCCTCCATTTCACCTCCCCCCACACACAGTCTTCTCCTGCCTCCCCCCACACACACTCTTCTCCTCTGTGTAATTCGAGGCCACTCTGGATAACCCTTGGTCCTGGCACATCAAATCTAGACACATCTTCTTCCACTAAGGCCAGACAAGGCAGCCCAATTAGAGGAACATATTCCACACACAGACGACAGCTTTTGAGATAGTCCTCACTTCAAGTCACATAAACATCTACATATGTGCGGAGAGTCATAGGTACAGCCCTTCTGTGTTCTTTGGTTGGTGTTTCAATCTCTGAGAGCACGAAGGGTCCTGGTTAGTTGGTTCTGTTTGTCTTCTTGTGGACCCTGCAATCCCCCCTCCTATCCTTCCATGACTCACCAAAGAGAGGGACATTTTCTTTCAACCTACTGGATAAAGAAGTTGATTTATGAATGCGACACAACTAACTTCATGTTTAAGGGCATTACATTAGATATTCTTCCCTGAGACTCAGAAGCCATGTTTTGCTGCTTTTGAGCAATGCTGAACTAGTATTGGCACACATTGGCAAGATCAATGAAAGAAAATAGTAGTTAATTTTCTAATGTTTGTTTCTAGGAACCTCTGAAGGTGGGCTAAGCCTTTGAGACTCAGTTTATGCTGCATTTTGTATTCAAAATTATAGTTTCTTGGGCTCCTCTAAACATTTACGTTCCCGTGGTTCACTCACAGAGACAACAGTTTACATCTTTTTTTAAAAATACATGGCCTTTATTTTTTCCAGATCAAAGATTTTGGGTATAATCATATAAAGATGAACAATCAAGTTTTGTAACCTAAAAATATTTACTTCTTAAAACTATATTAGTGATTTAGTAAACTATACAAAAAAGATAAGGAGACAAACATGTACGTTTATAGAACTGCATATCAGTCAGGCCAGATCCTGCAGAGGGAACTCCCAGCACGACCTCATTCATCTGTGAGGACACAGGGCAATCCTTGTTTGGACATACACCATCTTCTCCAGCATGAGCCGCTCTTCACCTCCGGATGACTTCCTCCTTCGCGTGTGTATGTCTAGTTGTCTGCTTCTCAGAGCAGACATTTACCTTCCTCATCCACCAGCCATCGGAGGAGGTCTGGGGCCACAAAGGTGACTGATCCGACCCATTCTTCGTGGAGGGTTTCCTGGTGGCCCTCTTCCATCGTCGTGTCTGGAATCAGAGGGGCTCCCGTAGCCTCGTCTTTTCTTCATATCTTGCTGAAGCAGAGTTTTGAAAAAAAAAAAAAACCCACGAATTCTGCTATTCCCCAGAAGAAATCTGTTATGAAAGACAATCTCCATGGGGACTGATTCCGGCTGTCCAACACTTGACCATTCGAGATGTAAACCATCTTCCCTCCGGTTGCCCGCTTCCTAGCGACAGAGAAGACCCGACGCCCAGTTGTTGCTGTACCTAGCCTCCCGCCCCAGTTTACATTTTTTAATGCAGGATGATGGATTACCTTCTTCCCTCCCTCTATTTTCTTTAATGTTTTATTGGAAATGTGAAACTTGATAATACATTTGGTCTTAAGATGAGTCATTTATTATCCAACTTCCTCTAAAATGAGAAGCCAAAGCTAGTACTTTGCACCTTTGATCTGTGAAAGTAAAATTGTTCCCCACATGCAATTTACAGTGCTGGCAGCATTTGTGAACTTTGAGATTTCTTTTCACAAGAGAAGGAGATGATTATTATAAGTCAAATATTTGTAAGTTGCAATCTAAAAGGACAGGATTTTCATTTCAGAGAGCTAAAGTCAACTTCAAACAAATAGTAGGAATCCTTTATACAACTTCCAGACAAAATGACTTCTTAAGAAAAAAAAAAGATACGTTATGAACTTTAAGCTAACCAGTTCATGTCACAGAGAAATATGAGACAGATTTTGTTCAAAGAAAATTATTATAGGGAAAAGCGAGTAGTAACACATTAAATATTTACCCTTTCTAGTCAACGAGAAAATTGCCTTCTGAGTATAAAAGGTTCTGAGAGAGCATTATAGATTGATGATTCCCTTAACTAAACAGAGTGAAATATTGACGGAGAGAAATTATCAAGAAAACTGAGAATATATGCTATCTATACCATTATTTTGTGTATATTTACTTAATTAGCTGCTAAAATTATGTTAATATTATGGTGTAAATTAAATGCATCATGTACAAGTATATGAACATATACATCTATATTACATATTGCATGTTTTGACAGTTTTTGTTTTTATGTTTTTTTGTAACACATTTTTGATGACCACAATTTCACATTTCTAAAAATACTCTTGAAATCACGAGTGATTCTTTTTCTAAATAATATCTTTTATTAATTGAGAATTATATACAACTTATTTTGATCATTTACCCATACCATCCTAGACCTATCCCAACCTCCCTATCCACAGAATTTTCTTTCTGTTATTGCTTTAACCTATCCAGTCCATTTAATGTTGTGCAAATACTTTAGGATATAGAGAGTGCCTCAGAGAGGCCAAGATCTATTATGGGTCACATGGTTGAAGAGAACTTATTCTTATTAACCCAAATGTTATCAATTCCCAGTCACTTATCATATGGAGATACGACTTTGTACCCACCTTTTCTCTCTATGCTAGTGATTTTTCTGATTTGATGTTTTGATGATGTGAAGGTCTTGTGTGTGTTGCTACAATTACTTTGAGCTCATATGTGCAATGACTCTTTTATGTCCAGAAAACACTGCTTGAATCTCTCTTTCACCTTTGGCTCTTACAATGTTTTAGTCCCCTCTCCTACAGTGATCTCTGAGACTTGAGAGAAACGGTATGATATAAATACATGAGTTAAGAGTTGGGAATTCCACAGTCTCTTATTTTCTACAAGTTAACTAGTTGTGTGTCTGTATATTAATTGGCATTTACTTCAATTTTTTTTCTAATGAGAGTTCAGAGAGGTACTAACCTGTAGTACTCAGTACTATTTTATTCAGAAAAATATTAATAGTGGCATTTGTCCTTGAGCCCATGATATATTGAGCCACAGATTCCTAGCCTCTCTAACCATGATAGCTATGCATTAAACCTTGTGAACATAGCCTTAAATCAAATTAAGAAATATTTGGTTACTCATTAGTGTCCCTGTTGTACCAGTAGGTAATCTTTCCAGGATCAATATTACTATGGGTTTTGGTATTTAAAGTTGGATAAGACTGATGACTATTTTATGTCTCCAGTAGAATGCCTAGCAATCTTCAGAACTATAAAATGCTATCTAGTAAGGATGAAGTTTCCAAGTCAATACTAGTTTCATTTCTCCATGTGCTATGATTCAAATAAGTCATGTCTTCAGAAATAGGTTATTATTAAGTTATGAATGGAAACCAAAAGCAATGATAATAGCTTATACACTTTGGAACAAATGTCTGTGGGACAGCATTGGCCAGCAATTAAGAAGAAGTAACACATTTCTTGGACTTGTGTTCTCCTTTACTAATAAGTAGTTGTCAGTAGGGTGTGGCAGTTTGGATGAGATGTATCCCACTAGACTCTGGTATATTAATACTTGGTCTCCAGTTGATGTCTATCAGGGAAGGATGAGGAGGAATGGCTTTGTTGGAGGAAGTATGTCAGATAGGTCAGACTTTAAGGATTCAAAAATTGCGTGCCATTTTCAGTGTGTTCTCTTTGTCTTGTCCTTGTGGTTCAATATCTAAGCTCTGAGCTGTGCCTGCCTCCATTCATTTGCCCTTTTATCATGGACCTTTTATCATCACTCTATAAAAAGCTATGGAAAGCAGATAATAAATTATCTAATATATATAAGAGGGCCATTCTTCTGCTCACAGTCTTGCTAAAGGGAGACTCTACTCACTGTGGTCCCATATGCTATGGTAGGTATTGTACAGGTACAAGCATATGATTGTTTTATATTTAGACTAAGTAGGTATTAGATCAGAAGTGTAATTTAATGATAAGCAAAATTTTAAAACAAATCATCTAGAATGGATATTCTGTGCTATCTCAGCATGTATTGCTTAGGGGGTAAACTTATAAGAATTAGCAAGGATAATAAAATTAGGATATTTATTCTAAGCTGATTTTAGTTTGATAATATCTATTAATGAAAGCATTTATCATTTTTTCTTAAATCCTGCCAAATTACTTAAACCTTAAAGTGATATTTGTTTGGGAAAAATATTTCTGGCTTATTTTTCAATCCACCTAGAATATTTTATGTACTAAAATATTTTATGGAATTGAATAAATATAAATGAATGAGTAAATGAATGTTTTTATTCATTTTTGTGATATTTTAACTGCATTTTTACTAGTTCTGAGGGATAACTTATAAAAATCATGATTCATTTTAAATTCTAGATAAATTTGACAACCATCTCTTCAAAAATACAAAAAAGAAGCAAAAATGAAAAACAGATTAATAAACTGAAAATGTGACAATTCGTAAGACAAAAGATTATCAAGCCAAACAGCACACAAACATACAAACGCACATGCACACACACAAATGCACACACACACACACACTCACACAGAAATAAGAACATTCATTCTGTGTTTGCAAACCACTTTTGGTCTTGACACCTGTACTGGAGTGTAACTGATATACTATGTAACATCTTAAAGCTATCAACAGATCATTAAGTGTGTTAACCTTATTTCATTTACAAAGATCTTCAACAATAGTTACAACTTATTATCTCTACTAGGAGGTCTAACAAACAAAGGCTGAAAACTATTTTGTGGTGCCTATTCTTCTGTTTACTCTCCTAATTTCATTGATAAATTAACATTTATGAAAAAGCCACTTTATCATATATCACTTTATCATATATCACTTTATCATATATCACAGAAGTAGCACATCATTTGAAAACACCTAAATGTGTAAGCAGTAACAAATACAATTATTATTTATATATGCAACAAGCAATTTTACTCCCATGTAAACAAATATATTTAAAAAATATGTTAAGCATGATTTTGTAACCCTTTAAAATATTATTGGCAAAGAAAGTAAAGTAATATACCCACATAAAAGAAAATAATGAATCAAATTATTCACACCTTATGTATACATTAATTTGAAAGAATGGTTTTAAAGTAAGAAATTAAATGAATGCTTATTGCAAGCAGGCCAACTTATTAGCAGAAGGGAGCAGTTCCAGTCTTGTCAAGTACAATGTACATTTAACTAAGGAATAGCCTCTTACATCTGATGTACTGACAATAAACTAATTTCTTTTTTTGTGTTTTTTTATACCATCCCACCTCTACCTACTTCTATGAGGATGTGCCGCCACCCACCCACCCACTCCCACCTTCCCACCCTCGAATTCCCCTACACTGAGGCATCCAGCCTTCACTGGGCCAAGGACTTCCTCTCCCATCTATGCCCAACAAGGCCATACTCCACTGCATATACAGCTGGAGCCATAGGTCCCTACCTATGTGCTCCCAGGCTGGTGGTTGAGACCCTGGGAGCTCTGGTTGGTTGGTATTATTGCTCTCCCAAATGGGTTGCAAATCCCTTGAGCTCCTTCAGTCTTCTCTCCAGTTTGTCCATTGGGAACCCCATGATCAGTTCAATGGTTAGCTGTGAGCATCAGCCTAAACCACACAAAGACACAACAAAGAAAGGGAACTTCAGACCAATCTCCCTTATGAATATAGATGCAAAAATACTCAATAAAATTCTCACAAACTTAATCCAAGAACACATAAAACCAATCATCCATCATGATCAAGTAGGCTTTTTCCCAGGAATGCAGGGATAGTTGAATATATGAAATCCATCAATGTAATCCACTATATAAACAAACTCAAAGGGAAAAAAAAACACACAATCATCTCACTAGATGCTGAGAAAGCATTTGACAAAATTCAATATCCCTGCATGGTAAAAGTCCTGGAAAGATCAGGAATTCAAGGTCCATATCTAAACACAATAAAAGCAATATACAGCTAGCCTGTAGCGAATATCAAGCCAAATGGAGAGAAACTTGAAGGAATTCCACTAAAATCAGGGACTAGACAAGGCTGGCCACTTTCTTCCTACCTATTCAATATAGTACTGGAAGTCCTAGCCAGAGTCAGACAACAAACAGAAGTCAAAGGGATACAAATAGGAAAGGAAGAAGTAAAAATTTCACTATCTGCAGATGATATGATAGTATACTTCAGTGACCCAAAAGGTCCACCAGAGAACTTCTAAACCTGATAAACAACTTCAGCAAAGCGGTTGGATATAAAATTAATTCAAACTAATTTCTAAAAATAGGGGTAAGCACTGGAGAATTGGCTCAGTGCTTAAAGTCATTTTTTGTACAATAATGAAAGCCAAAGTTCAGACTGCAAAAATTTCCATAACTCCTGCTCTGACGAATCAGATACTCTCTTTTGGCATCCATACATACATGGGTACACAGAAGCACATGCTCACACAGAGTAATACTCACCCAAATAAAATCTTTAGAAAACAAGAGAGTAGTATAAATCTATTTATTAGCTAAAACAAATGCTGGCAGTGTTGTTCTTAATATGAACACAGCGCAGCATATACTGATATTAACAAAGTACAGGAGAACAGAAGAGATGATTCAGAAGTAAAGAAACATGTTGCCAAGCCCTGAGTTTCACTTAAAGAACCCTGTTGTAGAGAATTGTTTTCTGTTTTTAAACATCCCAACTTGAGAGAAGCTTACTCAGTCACTTGGTATTTGAAAGGGAGGTGAAATATTCTATTCTGCAAGAGTCAATTAAGCTCAGGAAGTGAAGGCTCAAAAGCTTCAGGAAGCCCCTGAAACTGATTCAACTCTCCTATCCAGGCTTATAAGCTAGAAAGGCACTGAGGGTCATCCTCAGAGGAGAGAAGCTACCTGGAGTTGGGTCTCAACAACTGAGCTACCTGGAAGAGACAATGTGCAACCTGTCCAGCTGCCTGCAAGTCATACAGTAAGTTCCAGGTTTACTTTGGACATAAACCATCATCCATGTTGGAGTGAGTTTTGGTGATGCATCTTCGGCTTCTTTCCATTCCTGTAAATAACCCCTCACCCAAAATTCTTATAATCTTTGTCAGCAAAACTCATTGTTCAACCAGTTTGCATTTGGGTGGTATCCTTTCATTGTTCTGTCATCAATTCACTATCTGGAGTGAATATACTTTTTACAACTCAAGGATAGTGTCTCAAAACAGGTCCACATTGTGGGAGCAAGTAATCATCTCCTGTGCATTGCTCTCTGATCTCCACATGTACACAACGACCCATGGGACATATCCACTTCATCCCCAACATGAATACACAAGGAAATTATATACAAATGAAATAAAAGTAACTAATATCACATAGAAAATAACATTATGGCTGGGAAGACAATTCAACAGTTCACTGTGCATGTTCACGTTCAAGCCTTGGAACCAAGTCAATCCCTAGAACTCACAGGATGCAAGGAAGGGAACTGATTTTGGTAAGTTGTCCTGTGGTTTCTACATGTCTACAATGATACAAATTCACACATATATGCACACATGTAAACAAATAAATAAATGAATAAATAAATCAATAAATTAAAATATGAATTATTAAAAGAAAATACTAAAATGAACATCAAATGTTCCACGTTGCTAGTCTATTTCAAATGCAATCAAGAATAGTGTATTTTTGAATAATACCATTAACAAAATAGAAAAGTTGTAATAGGTTTTGACAATTCAAGTAAACATGGCAAGCTAATGTATATAGTACAGAGAATTTCTCATGGCTCCATTTTGTGCACATTTTTAATTTTCCTATTAATTTTATTGTCTATATCTATAATTAGATCAGTGGTAATCACTGAGTAATCTTGTTCATTTCTAATGCATAAGCATGACTCATTAGATAAGTTGCTATTAATCTATTAATTGTCATCTCTGTAGTCTTTTGCAAATATTGTCTTATTGTCTCATTAATTGGCTCATTACCTCCGTAACAACCTATTGATGACTACTATCTGTGGCAGAAAAACTTTATGACTGGCAGAAATGAATATGACACATTATTTGGCCAGGAGAAAGTTTACAGTATGATCAATTAAAGGAAAGAAAATTTCTAATAAAATGAAAACATTTTAGTTAGTTTGCTGAATATATTCTCAGTAATGAAGACAATGAGAAATCTATGCCATTATGTCTCATGACAAGACCAAGGAAGTTGGTATTTTAAAACCAGAAATTTGCTTTGAACAACTTGACTTTTTAGAATTATGATAACGAAAACATATGCAAAGAATTCCTTTAAATATAGCAAACTAGCCAAGTGTATTGGTGTTATCACATTGAAAGAACTCAGCTAGCTGTTTTAGATTGAAATCATAGGAAAAAATATATAGATTGTTTGAATATGTTGGTGTACATGCGGTTGTATGTGTTTGTGTTTGTGATGTATGCAAGTGCTCTCAAATGTAGGGTGCATACATCTGCATTTGGATGTGTGGCTGGCAGAAGATGTTATTGTTTTATTCTTTTTAACCCCCTCTACATTAGTTTTGGAAATAGGATTTTTTTTTCACTAAGTCTAGAGCTCACAATTTTGTAGGACTGTTTGTTCAGTGAGACCTCCAATTTCCCACCAGACATCTGCCTCCCTCTGAAAATGTTTTCACACATTCTACAATATTCAGAAATATGGTCCAATCAATAAATGATTAAAAATGAGCAATTATAGCATGATGTGAATAAAAAAGTTGTTCCAGAAAAATATTAAATATATATTATTTATGTTATAAATATTTTATTGTTTATCTATGAATGAGTATCATTTCAAACAGAGTAAAATAAGTTTGCTTACGATATATTGTCAGTAACAATTATTGATGAACATTGTTAAAGATTTAAGGTTTATTTTCATTATCACCATAAAAACAATTTTAATACTAGAAAAGTAACTTACAATTTCTCTGTGCTCAGAAAAATAACTTGATCAGTATGCTCAATAATATATCAACCCACCTAGGAACTTGTAATCAGTGTTTTACAATAAGTCAGACTAATTTGAACACATATATGACACCTTTGTCTTGTGGGAGCATTAACGAGAGAGTGGGGGACAAGAAAGAGTTATGGGACATTTCCCAGTTTTCTAAAATTAAATGAAGTCCAATTTTGTATGCTCAAATTCCTCCATGAAGTAATATGATCATCCGAGTGAAGAAGGAAATGAGGGAATCTGAGACTTACCAAAAGAATTTGAGATAGTTTGATGTATTATATGCAGAACTCAAAATATATTCAGAACATCTTAAATGTTATCAAGAAGAGATGAAATGGATATTTTCCTCTTCTGAAATGTTATGTTTTAATATCATCTAGACAAAAAGAGTTTTTATTTCTCATTAAATTCTGTAAGATGTATTTGACAAAATATGTATTTTAATTCTTGTTGATATGTAGGTTTATATATATGGAGAAAGAGACTGAGACAATGGTAGAGGGAATGAATGAGTTATAGTTCCCCATATATTTTAATTATGACCAGGTCTGTTGTTTTCTCTTATTTGCTTAAGTGCTTCTAGAATGAGGCTTACAGTGATTCCACATGTATTTGATTTCTGATTAAACCAGTGAACAACAACAACACAGTAACAAATACACAGTTGTAAAAAGAATGTTTCTGTAAAGTTATATGAAGTTGAACATTTTATATGATATTGCCTATTTTTAAAATAGATAAATATATTGTGAAGTCAAAGTAAATCTATAAAACTCCCTTTGAGGAGTTATAAAAAAAAAAAAAAACGACTGTTCACTGTTTTATTGCTCAGTGCATTAAGTTGTAGTTGGGGAGTTATATGAGGTATCTTTGTGCAACTAACCTTTCACAAGACAAGCAACCTTTTGTGCTCTGAAATTTCCTTGACGCACAGAGCAATCTCTACACATGATGTATTATACCTATGCCTCCTGATCTTGAAATTCACTTCAGTTGCTGCACAAAAGGATGGAATGAGCTGGAGCATGGAAAATGCAGGTACATTTTATCTCCCTGGATAATGCTTTGAAAGATTTTTTAAAAATACACTGAATACAGAAGGGTCTCCTGAGCCTCCCTTGTAGTCAGACAAAGTGTTAGATGACCATCACTGAGGGAAGCAATATCAACTAATTAAAAATGAATGGGACTTATTTCCATTGAGAGAAGTCTGACAGATGAAGAGAAAGGGCTCAAGGGCAAATGAATATCCAGGAAGATTGACCTGTCTTACTGAGTCATGTTCAGGCTGTTTGACGGACAGAAAAGTGAGTAGATCTCTGCTCATTTTTAATATATTGACCTTGAACAGCTTCTAATCTTTGTGTGTATAAGTGAAAAATGATGAAGAGTGGAAACACTCAAAAGTATTGCAGTAAGCAGAATAGATTTTGAGTATGTTTTAAGTGTGTTGCAAGCAAGACGAGTGAGAAGGATAATTAATAGAAGTGTAAATAGTAATCCATGATATGAAACCTAAGATGAGGGAAAAAACATGCAAACCCTTGGAATTACTAATGGAAATAAGTAGGAAATATGCTGCTATCATTGGAGACATCTTAGGTATGTAAATTTTAGAGGAAATTATTAAATAAAATTCCTCATGTGTGATGTCAGTTTAATTCCTGTTTATTATCTCCTGGATATTTTAAAGATCAAGATGTAAACTTATATTTCAGGGACGCTATGACAACATCTGGTTATTTCTATTATGAGATAAAAAAATCATAATTTAAATTATACAAAATTTAGACAAGAGATGAATTCTTTCTACAAATAGATAGCTATTCTTACTGTGTTCTTACACTCACTCTGAGTACATCCTACACTGTGAATCTCTTCTCAACCTATTGTAGAATTTTTTAAACATGTTTTTATTTTATTTATATGAGTATACTGTAGCTGTCTTCAGACATATCAGAGTAGGCCATCAGATCCCATTAGAGATGGTTGTGAACCACCATGTGGATGCTGGGAATTGAACTTAAGAACCTTTGAAAGAACAGTCAGTGCTCTTAACCACTGAGTCATTTCTCCAGCCCTGTAGAATTTTTTTTTTCAATAGACTAAAGAAAATTTAAATAGTCTGCCCATTGTTATACACGTAAAAACTGGCAAATGATATAAGCACATGGAAGCATAGGAGGAAAGACCATCCCCACCCTGTTTCCTGAAAGTAACTCACAGTTGTGGACAGTAATATGAACACAAAAAACAATGTGGAAAAGAATCTAAATAGAACAAAAGATCCAAACGTATGCATTTGAGCTAGGCCTTCTAAATTGTTTAACATGGTAGATGTGTAAATGGCTGTGATCCCATTGGAGAAGGGATTCACAGAGAGCAGTATGTCACTTTTTTAATGCAGTAATTAATTATTTTATTTATTTACATCCCAAATGTCGCCCTCCCTCCTGCCCCTCCCCCAGAGTTTGTTTCCCCATCCCTGCTCTCCTTCACCTCTGAGAGCATGCCCCTTCCCTGAGTATCCACCTACCCTGGGGCATCATGTCTGTACAGGATCAGACACATCTTCTCTTACTGAGGCCAGAAAAGGCAGTCCTATGCTACTTAGATACTGAGGATCTCAGACCTGCTTGTGTATGCCCTTTGGTTGGTGACTTAGTGTCTAGGAGCTCCAAGAAGTCCAGGTTAGTTAACACTGTTCGTCTTTCTATGGGGTTGCCATCCCCTTCAGTTCCTTCAGTTCTTCCCCTAACTCTTCCATAGATTCCTGACCTTTGTTGTATATTTTACAAGCAGTATGTGTAAGTTTTCTTTTTAATCTCTGATAAGGCAACAAGACCATGATAACTCTGGAAAGAGAGAGTTTATTTGGCTAAAACAACCTGAAGGGAAGACCATCATTATAGAAATATAAGGCGTTAATCTGGAGGCAGGAACTGAAACAAAGATCATGGAGAGACCCTGCTCACTAGCTTGCTTGGCTTGCTTTCTTACATAATCCAGGACTGGCTGCCCAGGGAAGGCACCACCCACACTTGGTCAAGACCTCTCATTCCAATCGTTAATCAAGGAAATGTTACGTAGACTTGATTACAGTTCAATGATATATTTTTTTCTCAGTTGAGTTTTCTCTTTCCTAGATCATCCTAGCTTTTGTCAAGTTGACAGAAAAACATCAAGTACACTGTTTGACTATATAATTTCAAAAGTACCATTAAGGAAGATTCTAGTTTAAATCTGTATTCCTTTCTGAGAGGGTATGTATAGCATATTAGTAAATGCCAGTCAATTAAGGCAACAGACAATTGATCTCTTATATTCAGGAGAGAAGGTATCTGAAATTAAAGTGAAGCAAAATTGCAATTCTTTCTAGCTTTCTCAAGCTCTGATTGTGTTTGACATTTCTTATTACATGGCTCCATCAGTAAGAACATGACCATCTTCTTCATGTTGCCTTCCCCTCTTATGTTTCTGTCTAATCTCCCACTGATTTGTTGCAAGGACACTACCATTTGATTTAGGATACAATTATATAATCAAAGATAAGCTTGCACTCTAGATAATTAACTTAATCATGTCTTTTGTTACATAAGTTAATATTCAAACTGAAAAACACACTTTTTTTTCACTTCTTAGCCCAATTTATTTTCGCATTTAAATAGCAAAATCACTAAAATCCATTTTTAGTCATTGAAAAACAGCACTTTAACTCTAAATTGTAGATAAAGCTATTTTTTTCCAAAATGAAGATAGTTTTACTTTAAGGAAATGAAAAGATAGAAAGCAATCAATGTAAACACAAGTTCCAGGATTTTATTTCATGAGAAATGTTATATATTATAAAAGAGTTACATTTGTTCAAAAGTCATTTTATTAACACATAGTCTAATCATAATTATTTTACATAATCTAATCCAGATAATGAGAAGGAGAATAAACTTTGAAAATAATATAAAACTAAGGTCACTAAAGCACAATGGTGCTGATATAAAACAGCTCAATGGAAAATAACAGAAATAGCATCACAGATATATTTATTTTGGGGGAGCAAGGGAGTCCTTTGTCTTTATTTAATTTATTTATTTTATTGGATAGTTAGTTTATTTATTAGAATAATTTTGACATCGAAATCAAGGGTATATATTGAGGAAAGTGTAAAGTTGTGTTAAGAAAACATATTGACTACAAAGGGATATAATTAGATCTGCATTTCCCTGTGGTTGAATTAGGAAAAGCTGGAAGAAGTTGAGAAGGGAGGATACCCTATAGGAAGTCCAGCAGTGTCAACTAACCTGGATCCCCGAGATCTCTCAGAGACTGAGTCACTAATGAGACAGTATACACCAGATGATATGAGGCCTTCAACACATATACAGCAGAGGACTGCTGGGTCTGGACTCAGTCAGAGAAGATGCAGCTAATATTTGAGCGACTAGGAGCCCCAGGAAGTGGGGTGGTCTGGTGATGGGGCACATCCTCTTGGAGACAGGGAGGGAGAGGAGGTATGGGATGTGGAACAATCAGAGAGTGGACCAGGAGAGTAATAAAGTCTGGACTGTAAAAATTGATTAAAGAATAAATTTTTAAAAGGAATATATAACCAAAATAATCTAGACCTTAATTTTATTACCAAAATTTCCAAAACAAACCATCAAACAAACAAACAAAAACGTACAAGAATACACTTAGGACATACCCCTGGGAAAAACTGTATCATTACCTTCAAATTCAAATGACTATGGTTACTATAAATGCCTCTCAAAGTCTCATGAATTCAGAATTTTTTCCATCCTATAGCATTGTCAGGACAAAGTAAGACTTTGAAATATCATGTCCAAAAGTAATTCTTCACTGTATTCGAGGACAGAAGGACTGGGCCTGTGTTTCTCTCTCCTTAATTGTTTTCGCAGAAAAGTTTTGCCTTAAACAATGTGCTTAACATTGTACCTTTGGGCTGTTAAATATTATACAGCTCTAAAATATAATGAGTCAATCAATTTCTTTATAGTTGATTATTTCAGATATTTTTATGTAACAACAAGAAGTTAAACAAAATATAAATGTCTACAATTTATGAGAAATTTTTAAAAATACACATATGGGTTATAAACTGAAAACTTATTTCTAAAAAGATTTATGGATGGACAAAAGTCATATTTTTCAGAATCTATAATTATCTGGAAGTCACAAACTAAAATCCCAAGAAGGTATTACCATTACAGTGTTAAAAGGGATACTATGAAATTGAAAAAGGTGAGATCAGTCATATTCTATCTTCATAAAGCAAACTTTGCTCTTAAAGATTGATACTACTTTAAAGTCAAAGGATTAGAAAGGATATTCAAAACAAATGAAGCTAAGAAACAAATAGGCATGGCTATACTAATATCTGTTTTATTTTGTAAGGTTAGACTTTAAGAAAAAAGTCATTAGAAAATGTAAAAAGCTATGCTTTGTACACATCAAAGGAAAAATAAACACATTCTTACCCGTATTCACCAAACATAGGTAGACCAAATTATTTAAAAGAATGTTATTCAATAGGATATTTGAGAAAAGGTCCAACATAGTTAGTATGAGTAGCCTACTCTTGATAAGAGACAGGTCACTTGTACAAAGCTAAATGCAAAAATATTGACTAAATCGCATTCTAAATCAAATAGGCATAATACACATTAGCATTTTATTTAATCCTCACAAATAGAAGTAAATACTTCTCTGAGCAGCCCTTAGAGTTTATGTATGCTTCACCACATATAATAGCAAATAGCAAGTCTAAACCATTTTGGGAAATTGAAATAATACACTGTATTCTACCTGACTACAATAGAATAAAGCTGCATAGCAACAGCAATTGAAACTAAAAAAAATGTTGTGCAAGGTCATGAGTTCTAAGCAACACACTATTGAATAATACAGTGAATAAAGAAATCATTATGGAAACTAAACAATTTGTGTAATTGAATGATACAGAAAATACTACACATCAATAGCAAACACTCATAACACAAAAGCACAATGTAACAGTGTATCAAACACTCCCAAGACTAAATTTTTCAGTGCTAAGTGTCTTTAAAAATCATGAGGGTCCATAAGCCTCAGCCCTACATTTAAACAAATTAGAGGCAGTTAAGGAATACTGAAAATGAGAGAAATAGTCTTATCCAGAGAAGAGTACATCTACAGGCTAATCAACAGTAAACAAGCCAGCCTAAATAAATACAATTATGGCAACTAAGCAGAATATATGTTTATTAATATAACTATTTTTTTTATAAATTATTTATATATAAAATATATTATATATTATAAATGTTTATACATTTATACATATAAAATAAATAAATTTAGTAATATATACATATATATGTATATTCATATGAAAACTACTTTTTTTTCCTCAGATGAAGGTATTAAATGAGAAGAGTCCCCAACCTGTGTGAATACCCAGAGCATTTCTTTCTCTGTTCAAACTACTCTGGGTCTAGACTTGGAAGAATGTTGCCTCCCTACAGTCTATTCTTTCAAGCTGACTGGTTCAATCTGGCTTCTCACTGAATTTCTCTGCTTAGTCTCATGCTAACATTGGCAATATGTTTGTTCTTCTACTCCTTTTGCTCCTTCTCATTCTATGGTTCACTGTGTCCTCACCCTTATCTAGCTTGTTCTCTCTGCAACCTGTCTCTGTAAAACTGTCTTTCTTTCTTTGTCTCTCTGCTCTTAAGTAGCCTCTCTTACTTGTTCTATTCTCATGAGAATTGGCCATATCCTATTTCTGACTCATTCTGTCAAATATTTTTCTGAATTGTCACTTTGACTGCTCCTTGATTAGCTATAATTTTTAAACATGATTGTTTCCTTCTATAAACTAACTTTACTTTCATAATTGCATATTAATATTTCAACCAGATCATCCTGTGGTCTAGAACATGTCTGCATTCTGGCCAGATCACATAGCCCTAGAAGGTCTTTGAATGTGATCACTTGCGAGAGCAGCCTTGTTGATGAATTAAAATTTCTCAACATGCATATCCGTATGTGGGTGCAATATCAATTAATGAATAAAAGAACCACAAGGAAGGGAGAAATGTGGTAATTATATTTATCCTCAACAGTACAAAAGTTAAAAAAAAACCTTCATGATATCGCAAGTTAATAATTCAGTGATATACCTGAAGATCATTGAATAGTAAGAACAAATAATACTCTCTTCAAAATGTAGACAAATATAAATAATAAAATCAGGCCTAAATATTCAACATCCCACCAGATATTTGGAAGGAGTTCAGTATCTTAACTTTTAACTATGGCACAATAGACAGATAATGGCTTCTACTTTAGGGAAAGTAAATTGTAATTAAAAATTTATCACCTACTATATTTACCAAGCTCTAGAAGTTACCATAAAGACAGCAGTATATGGAAAATATGAATTAAAGGGAAAAATTGGACAAAATATTGGGGGTGTAAGAAATGAGGGCAGAAGTAGGGGGTTGAGGCAAGAAAATTGAATAAATATAATCAAAATAAATTGTATAATATTATCCAGTTATTGATATTTGTTTTCAAATTCAGGACTGAAAAATAATAAAATAGAAAACAAAGTAAACAATATTATAATACAATTAAATAAAACATTGGTTCATTATAAATATTAATAATATTCATAAAACTTTAGAACAATTATCTAAAAGAATTTTAATTTTAATCTTATAGGATATGGAAAGGAAAATATAACAATTCTGAAGAAACGCGAAGAATAAGAAAGTATAACATCTCAGAAGATATTCAGAGAAACTGAAGGGGCTATTTCAAAAACCTATATTCCACCCAGCAATAAAACCTAAAGTAAATTGATAAATGTCTAGATATATGTGACCTACCAATGTCTAAACCCAGCTGCATGATTAATACAAACATACAATGTAGATGAAGCAAAAAACAAAGAAATAAAATCTTCTCCCAAGTAAATATAACCAAGGGCAAGAAGAATTTTGTACAAAATTTTACCAGACCCTCAAAGAACTAACACCAGTAGTTGCAAGTTATCCTCAGAAAGTTCAAAATGGACAGTTTTAAATTATTTGAATGCAGTGAGATTAACATGTGTAAAACACACAGACACACACACACACTTGTCAAAACCAAATAAAATGACCATAGTCTGAGTCTCATTTATTTGTAAGGTAGTTGGGGATAAGCTTAAACTGATTGTGCTACTCTCTCTGTATAAGTATAATTATTGATGTATTGACTCCTTGCCATTATCTTCTGAATATTGATAATTATTTATTTTTCATTCAAGGTTAACCCCAAGGCATTATCTTTTCCTTTCAGATTGTCAATTTGTAATGCATTACAGAAATGATGGGTTCTACCAGTTTCCCACAAGACATGTTGTATATGCTTTTAATGAATACAGTTGACTTGGCTGAGTTCATATCTAAAATTTCTCAAGCAACAGATGGCAGTGCAAATTGAAGTGCCATACCTTTGCCTTAGCCTGCCTGTATGAAATCTGTATCATACATATGCATTTCAGAGATGAGCTATTAAATTACTTATTATTAGCACCCAGTGAAGCTTACAAAAGACCTTTACTTATTTATATAATCTGACATAGTTTCTCACATAAAATAACTGTAAATTTGGTTAACTGAATGTTTAAATTACAAATGATATAAAGTTAAAACTCTTAGATTTGTCTCAAACATTGCAAAAGTATACTCCAGCATAAGTATAACTTAATGACCTTGATTCTGTACCATTCCCTTTTGAACATTCATCATGTCATCTTTGCCTTCAATGAGTCATAGTGACCTGTCCCCTGAACCTTCACCCAGCCTATACCCGGTTCTGAAAGACATCTGTATTCCCCCTGAACACCCACACTCGAGTGTCATCCCCTTCTCCACATCCTGCCTTTCTGTGTTTATAAACCCTGTGTGAATGAATTACGATTTGGGAAAAATAAATAAATTATTAAAAAAATAATAAAAATAAAATAAAAAAAATTAAAAACTCAAAAAGATAAATGTAATGCTTGAAAAACAAAAACCAACAAAAAAAGATCAGTGCAAGGAAAGTTCAAGATCAGTTCCTGTTAGTCAGTTGAATTCAGTGCAGTGGGGTTGAGTCAGTCAGATAGAAGTCAGTGCAATTAGTGCTATGTAAAGAAATTGAATTCCTTCATGCGTTTTTGCAGTTCAGTGCAGGTCAGTAGAGGGAATAGTATCCATAGAATAAGAGTAAGCCAGAAAATTAGAACAACTTGCAATAGTTAGTTTGCAGCTAAGCAAAGCAATTTAATGAGAAACATGCATATTAACAACGTGTCTGTCTATATAATATATGTAATTTCATATATGTAATAGCCATGCATTATGTATAGATTAATGACTTAGAGTTGTAAAAGTATCTTTTATTCACCTGAAGTAAATTTTTTCACAGTCTTACTGATGAATGAGCTCACACTTTCTAGTTGTTTTTGAATGCTGGCTGGCTGGTTCAATTTAGTTGTTCTGGCTCAAACTCTTCTCCATGCTGACTGATACAGTCTGGCTCATCTCAGCTTCTTACTCAATTGCTCTACTTAGAAAAACTGCCTCTAAACCTCTTTTCTGTATGGTTTCTTGGGTGAACTCTGTCTCTAACTTATTTGACAAATCTTTCTCTGATTTATCACTTTGTCTGTCCTTCAATTAGATGTCATCATTTGGGATTGAAGGTATATAGTGAGGGAATTTCTGTATTCCATTCAGAGTGATCAAAAATATGTCAACCCACCTATATCACACATACCTGGAAGATCTTGAATGTGATCGTTTGCTAGATAAGCCATGTTCCTGGATGAACATTCCTTTACAGGAAGCTGTCTTACTTTTACTTCTTGATGATGCGATAAAATACCCTGACAAAATCAGATTAGATGAAAGAAAGAAAAAAAAACCCTTTTTTGTTTCACAATTCCGGGTCACAATCCGTCATTGTGGAATCATCAAAGGACAGCACAGGAACTTGAATCAGCTAGTCACATTATGTCCAAAGCAAAGCATTAAATAATGTGTTCATGCTAGTAAGAAGCTCACTTTCTTCTCTTTTATATTAGGGTGCCCTGTACAGGGAATGGTACCACCCACAGTGGGCAAGGCTTCCCATCCCAGAAGCATCAAATAATCCCCTACAGGCACACAAACACTAAAACACTTTCACAAAGGAGTCGTGTTGGCCATCCATTGCTAAATTTGCTCACCATTTCTCACGATTGATTTTCCTCCTTTCATGTCTTACCAAACTTGCCATGCATACATTTTTTCAGTTTGTCAGCTTTATTAGCATTTGTGGCAGGTGAACAGTCTCTTCTCTGAGATGGGGGAATTAGTTGTCTTCTAAATATATTTAAGTGGGGAGGAAAATAGTTGATCATTGATGTTCATATAGCATATTTTGTTTTTGTTAACTAATTTTCAAAAGCATAAACTGGAAATATTTGAATCTGCCTATTTGGTTTCCTTGGTTTCATTTGGTATTCAGTTTAATTATTCTCTGTTGAACATGAAATCTTTGAGTTCATGTATACTTTCTGAAAGATTCTCTATTGTCAGTCATTGATGAATATTTTAGTTGCACATAAAATAGAACTTTATATAAATGTACAGGATGCATAAATATTATTCCACAAATTACTTATATCATAAAATAGAAATATTTTGCAAATGTTGCTACAATAATTTCACAATTATTTTATGAAAAATAGCTGCTCTTATTCCTAATTTTGCTCTTGTAAAAATGAAATGTGCTTATTTTCTCTGAATGTTGGGTTTTGTGATTTGGGGAGGAGGCTTTTTGTTTTGTTTTATTTCTACTCGGGACTAATTTAAGCAGTGCAATTATACTCTGCCTTTCTTATTTTTCTGTCTTTTTTTGTTGAGATTATATGAGCTTTCTTGGTTACATTTTTGCATGGTTTTGGTCATTGTTAAGTTGAACGTGTTTATAGAACATCTCTATAGCAACAGTATTCTCACATTTATAGTAGATTATTTAAGTTTTATCTAAAATTTATTTAAATGTTGTTTAGTATTGTGAACTAACTTTTAGGTATACGCTTTCTTTAAATGCTTTCAGTGACATATCTTCAAAATTATTTATTATTTCAGCAGTATTTAGTGTACTGTGTTAACCACTGATTTCATTTTAGAGAGTCTACTCTTCTTTAATTAATAATATAAAATTTCAGTATCTTCAATGTCTTCATTTTCCATGATTTGCACTATATTCTTGTGTTAAATATATGTAAGTTCTTGTCAGTGCTATAAGTCTCAGATTCTAGAATTTTTGACATTTTCTGTTAGTTTCTATTTTCTAACTTACCCTCGTTTTTTTTTCTTCATTTTTTATTGGCTATTTTATTTATTTACATTTCAAATGTTATCCTCCTTCCCAGTTTTCCCTCCACAAACTCCCTATCCAACCCACCTTCCCCTTGGTGCTTCCCCACTGGCCTACCCACTTTTGCCTCTGCATCTTATCATTCCTCTACCCTCCACAGGAGCCTCCACAGGAGCCTCCACAGGAGCCTCCACAGGACCAAGGGGAACAACTCCCATTTATGCCGGATAAGGCAATCCTCTGCTACATATCCAGATGGAGCCATGTGTCCCCAAATGTGTACTCTGGTTGCTGGTTTAGGCCCTGGGAGCATTGGGGGCTCTGGTTGGTTGATACTGTTTTTCTTCCTACAGGGCAGCAAACTCCTTCAGCTCCTTCAGTCCTTCCCCTAACTGCTCCATTGGTGTCTTGCTCAGTCTAAAGGTTGACTGCGAGCATCCGTATCTGTATTAGTCAGGAGGGCTTTACCAGGCTCCTGTCAGCAAGTGCCTCTTGGCATCAGCAATAGTGTCTGGGTTTCATGTCTGAAGATAGGATGGATCCCTAGGTGGGGCGGTCTCTGAATATCCTCTTTTTATATGCAACATTTTTGAAACTTTTAATATGAAGTAGTTTCTATTTCAAGCTAGACATGGAAACTTTCGTTGATTTTTGTTTGAGTCCCAAACAAATCTTGCTTTAATATGCCCTTACATTTTAAATAGATTTTTACAGTGCTGATTTTTTCTTTAAAACACTTACTTTTTGTTTTGTTTTGTTTTGTTTGGTTTGGTTTTGTTTTTGCTTGTTTTGTTTTTCCAGACAGGATTTCTCTGTGTGGCCCTGGTTGTCCAGAAACTCACTCTGTAGACCATGCTGGCCTCGAACTCAGAAATCAGCCTGCCTCTGCCTCCCAAGTGCTGGGATTAAAGTCTGTGCCACCACTGCCAGACACGATTATAACACTTGCTATTAAAAAGTAACACTTTACTTGAAAATAAGAAGTTACAGTTCTTTCTGTCTTTATTAGAGATGATTGAAGACTCCACAAATCTAACAGAATCCATTCTTTTCTTTGGCATTCAACATGACATACAAAGGATTCCCTTTATATTATTGAGATTTACATTTATTATAGTGAATGATGGAGTCAATTGATAATTATCTGAACTTAAGGATAGTTGTATTTACTTGAATTTATGTACTGAAAACAAATAAACAAACAAAACCCTACAAAACATGTTTTCATTTTGTTTTGTTTTTTCGAGACAGGGTTTCTCTGTGTAGCCTTGGCTGTCCTGGAACTCACTCTGTAGAAGAGGCTGGCCTCGAACTCAAAAATCCGCCTGCCTCTGCCTCCCAAGTGCTGGGATTAAAGGCGTGCGCCACCACTGCCCAGCATCATGTTTTCTTTTTTCGTAGTTATTGTAAAGAATTGAAATTTAAATCCAACTCAGAATATTTTTAATTCTGTTTTGCTGATCTATACTCATTGTTGCTGAAAATAAAAATCATTTTCAAAAGCCAATGAAATGTTCCTTGTTCATATTTTTAATTCATTATTTAATGTAAGTATTTGATATTTCCTGTATTACATGTATAGGCTAGAGAGGGGCAATTAGTTAAGGATTTAATATAAATTAGTTTCACAAAAGCTGTTTTGACAAAATGCTTATTTAGAATAAATTAAATTGCAACTTCTTCTGTTGAGTTAATTTCACCATGTGTGTTAAATGATAGAATAAGTTTAAAGGCAATTTATATAAATTACCTTAATCTTCCCTTAAATTATATTATTTTACTCTGTTGCTTATATTAACTTTAAGGGATATACTGCTATTGTACTTAATTGTACAATTGTTAATTGTACAAAACATTCATATATCTCAAAGTTAGACTTACTCTGATGAACAATTTGATATATATTTATCTTCATGCATGCAGTGACATTTACTTATGTAAAAGGCAATTTTTTGAATCAATTATTTTAATGTTTCCATATAATATAAAGCATTTTATATTTTGCTAAATTGTAAATACACACATACACACATACAATTTCAAGATCTCAGTTCAATCTCAAGTGACTATATATTTTTGTTACTTCATGTTATTTCTACATTTATTTATTCTAGGACTATATAGTCCTGTCTATTGCCTATTATTCCTTGTATATCAACTTGCTTCTGAATGTGTTCCATAAGGTCACATAAATTAACATTGTACTGTACCATGACTTTTCCTTAGAGAGATATAGAGAGCAGTCTGCTTATTCTAAATGAGTTAACCATGAGATTGAAGACATGATTTTTATCCAAGTACAGCTTAGTAAACCAGTATGTTCATTACTTTGCTTACTTATAAAAGCATGGAGGAGTTTCTATTTCTGGAATCTGAAAGATTAACAGGTAGCTGTGTGACTTTGAAAAATCTCACCTTGTCAGGAGCAAGAACATTCATAAACTGCATCACTAGAGTCACACCTTCCCACTGAATTCAATATTCCACTCCTTGTATACTCTTATAGTAGTCAAGACCATATCTATCTGTGGATAGCAGCTAACATATCTAGGAAAGATGAATAACTTGACCCTCTCCTTCCAGGCGGGAATCTTGAGTATTCCATTGCCATTTCCATAGAGCTGAACTTAATATGTTATTCTGCTTATTTCATTTCTATGACTGCAGAACCCAGGGAATGTGTTGATTGCTACAGAATTCTGTGCTTCTTGTTGGTCATGGTCATAGACATGTGATGTGTAGGGGATTAGCTAGACACCTCAACATGCATACATATCAAGTCAATTACAGGGTATGAATTAGCCATGGCTGAAATAATTACTTATCCCATGGTATCACTGAATTTTTCTAGAAATTTTTCATTAAATTGTTCTGCTTATATTTCATTCCATTGCAATATTTAGCTAATACAAGTGGGTTTGTGGATTCTCTTATGAGTGTATGTAGTCAATTTGGTTTTTATTCCAAGCAGATGTTTTCAAGAAAACCTGTTTATACTTAAAGTTTGATGCTACTATGTAGGTAATACTTTAATTTTAATTATCAGATATTTTTATGTAAGTAGACTTAAAATGTGCTGTTTTATTGATACTGCAGGATCTGATTTCCTACAGCTTTACTAATATTGTCAGATATCAGTGATCAATGGGCAACTTTCAGGATAGCCACTTCTTTGTGTCCTAGGACACAGAATTAAATGGAAGCACATCTGAAATCAAACAAACAAACAAAAAATCAGAGAATCTATTAAGAAGAATTCATTTCTAGGGAAGAAGCAAGCAAGAGCAGAGACAAAGTTAGACAAACACCAATGCTGTACAAAGCTGAAAAGCAGCTGTATTACTAAACAATATCATTTGCATAGTATGGACTTTCTCAGCATGCTTTTTAATGGATGCAGTTTATAATGAGCCATGGACTTTCGAACTTGTTAGATTATTTTGCCACTGTGCTAGGGGTTCTATGCCCTTCTAGTCAACCTCAGTTCAAGGATTCTCAGCCTTCTCTTTGCCAACTAGTTTCTTTCTCATATCAATTCTGGAGCTTTTGTGTGGTCTTTCTCTCTGTCACACTTTCCTATCTCCTTTCAAGGAGAACGTATATCTGTGGTGACATTGACATAAAAGGTAGCATTTTTGTCATAGCCAATTGTGAATGTCAAAAATAGATAATTTTAGTTTCTTTCAATATACCATATTTAAATTTCTCTTATAGCACTAAAAATCTAAATTACAAAATTTAACTGTACTTTTTGAATTTACATTTACATTTTTGGTATTTGAGTAAATTAATTTTTATTTTTAGGTTATCTTGCAACATGTAGCCATTATACATATTTTAGTTCATTCATTAAATTTTGATAACATTTTTAGTGTGTTTCCTTAGATTTTTACTAAAGTAGTCTAGTAAAAATAATTTATACTCTCACTTTACTATATTTTATATTTTCTTATGTTATTGCCTTAGTTTAAATTGTTAACACAATTGAATCAAGATTCCTGCTTTTCACATCACATAATGGACAATTATTTCTTATACATTAACAAAATAATAGATATAATTAACCTAACAGAAGATATGTTTGTTTTGCCTTACACTTTAATTATAGCAAACTAGCAATGCATCAGGATTATAATGGGATACTATATCTCTAAGGTGGATGAAAAGGAAGGTAAGTTCAATATATGGTGGCCAAGAACTAAAAAGAACCAGGAAAAGGCCAATGTTTATAATATCCTCTTCAAGGCAACACTTCTGGTGAAATATCACTAACCATCGCTTACTTACTTTCCTCTTTCAATAACACCATATGCTAGGCAAAAATCTTATATACATGGATCTTTGATGGACATTTACAGTCCCAAATATAGCTCCTTTATAAACTTAAATTGATAGTATTGATTCTCTTATACAGTAAAGGTCATCTTGCCATACAATACTTATTGTGATTTATTATGTGTCTAGGGCAATCTGTACAAAGCAGTAATAAGAATAATGGAGACAGAAACTTTCCATTACTCAATGTTATTCAAAGGAGAGAGACAAACACAGTTACCATATTTACAATGAAAACGGTCACCTTACTACCTTTGGGAACTTTAAATGAATCTTTTACCTATAGTGAACAAGAGTTAGTCTGTTGTCTAGTAAGAGCTAGTTGAGCTAGTACATGTTATCTGTGGCAACTATAGCTGAGAAAGTTAGGTTGGATCAAAGACAAGAAAAATATACATTGAGGAAGTAGATTCAACTCCAAGTGGAGGGGTTAGCAATCTGAGTTCTAAAAGCAGCTGCCTGGGTAGCACATGGAGGCCAGTGTATTACAAGATCTAAGTTTTACAGCAGAAGTAAAAGGATGCTGAGCAAAGTCCTGAGTGCCTCAGATCAAAAAATGGAGATAGAAAGTGGGCACAGGTACAGGCCAGTGCTGAGGGGCCCTTCTTGAATCGTAAGTTCCAGCTGGCTGATGAAGAGATATTCCTTGCTCAGGAGCTTCTGACCAATGAAAGAGCTGGACAAAGCAGATAAAGCAGATAAAATGAGTGAAGAGAGACAAAGATGACCAAAAGTGATGCACAAAAATATGAAGAAAGTTGGTGATTATTGAAGGAGACATAGGAAGCATGTGGGAATGAGCTAAGCTGCCAGAATCTGTTTGCTAAGAACTAGATGAGTAGATCAGACAGGTGCACAAGAACTGGAAATGTCTGGGTGCTGCTGAAGAAAACTAACTGAAAAGAGATGACAAGTATGAAGAAAAGAATACAGTCTTTAAATTCAAGGAGGCAGAGACCTGTGTGGAGTTTGGTGAAAGATGGATAGCCCACCTAGAAATGAAAGCTGACGATTTAGAAGATAAGCTGAAGTGCACAATAGAGGAACAATTCTCTTGTACACAAAAGATGCTGGACCTGAAGAAGAGCTAGAGCTTTCCACTCTCTATCTTTAGCCTTTTCCTCTTTTATTTTTACTTTGCCAGAGGACAGCTTGCCTGAACGTGATCTTGAATAAAGCTGCTATGAGCATAGTTGAGCAAGAGTCTTTGTGATAGGATGAAGAGTCCTTTGTAATTTCTACAGAAATTCCTTGGAATCTATGAGTGACCCTAGTGAAGACTCCTAGTAATGGGGGATATGGAGCCTTAAATGGTCATCTTGTGTAGCCAGGAAAGGATTCCAGTGTTTGTTTGTACTAGGATATCAACCCATTCACAAAATATCCAACCTACAATTTGCACTGCCTATAAAATGAGCTGGGGTAATGGTGGTACAAAGTTGTGAGAATGGCAGGCAAATGACTGATCCAACTAGAAGCTCATGCTGTGAGAGGGAGATCATGCCTGACACTGCCTAGATGGCCAGGAACTTGAGGCTGGAGAGCCCAAAGACCTAGGATAGAAACAAACATAATTGCAAAAAATTAGTCATTTAATTGATTCCTAATATTCTGCTATACTCATAGATCAGTGCCTAGCCCAATCATCTTAGACAGAACTAGTCTCTTAAAATGAAAAAAAAAAAGAGTAGCTCATGTTAAGTGAAAACCTCATAATATAGAAAAGAGATGCAAAATAAGTGAAGACTCTCTGATCATGAAAATTCTTAAACATTAATTTTAATTGGGACTAATGTACAGTAGGTAAAGTAGAAAGACACACAAATTAGTTCCTACAATTATATTATAATTGAAACTAGTTCAATAGCACATATTCTTTATAAAATCTGTAAATGTGTGATGATTTTAATGCATTGTATTATTATTCTAATAATATATCATACTAATTTCAATTTAGATATATTTATCATTCAAAAAGTTGATAAAAATGAAGAAATTGGAGCATTTTGACTTTTTCTATAACAAATACAAAAACACGTATAGTAATCATACACACATGCACACATGCATGCATGCACACCTACCTACACAGACACAAATACTTCTCTATTACCTTGACTAGTCAAAGAAATGCCTACATTCACAAAGTGTACTTCTGGATATGTCTGTCTTCACAGCACTATTGGAGCTGACCCAAATGAAAAGACCATATGAATATATAATAATTGCATTTTTCCCTTCCCTTTCCTTCCTTCAACCCCTCTTGTATATCCCCTTTTGCTCTCATGAAAATGTAGAGCCTTATCTTCTATTTTCTTCAAATGTTGTTCATACATATCTATATATGAACTATATAACCTGGGAAAATAATTTGTGAATGCAGAGATTCATTGACTGTGGAGAAATTAAAAAGTTGCACATTCAGAGTATAATCATCTTATTAAGGGCTCTTTCCTGACTTCTGGAACTGATATTCTTTGCCCTCTTCTGGTTTTGAATTAACATCTTGTAAACAATACATAAAAACTTTTTTCTATTTTTTTAAATAATTTACTTATTTTTTCTCAAATCATAATGTATTCACACAGGGGTTATAAACACAGAAAGGCAGGATGTGGGGAAGGGGATGAGACTGGAGTGTGGGTGTTCAGGGGGAATACAGATATCTTTCAGAACTGGGTATCAGCTGGATGAAGGTTCAGGGGACAGGTCACTATGACTCTACCTATGACTCACTTGTCCTTATCTAAGTTGGTATTGTCTGCCAAGGCTATCTATTTAAAAGGTCTGTGACTACTCAGGCTGGTAAATTTCCACAAAAGCTGCCTGTTTACAATAGCTTATAGCCATCTGTTTCAATGTTTTTCCACTGAGACCCAAGACTTGGTGTTAGTATACATGTATGACAGGCCTATTGCTGATTTTAGGCCTATGGCTGATTTTAGGCCTTCAGTGTGTAATCAGGGCTGCCCCTGACATCTCCTCCCTTCTCTAAGTATAGAAGGGCTGTGGAGATTCTAATTTTGCTAAGGCGGGGATAGAGGCCTGACCTCCAGTAATTGAAGGGGACCTTGTAATGGCTCCGGTCCCCTTGCTCACAATACCTAAGACACCATGTATAGACCACATGAAACTCAAGAAGAAGAAGGAAGACCGGAGTTTGGGTGCTTTGGTCCTTTCTAGAAGGAGTATCAAAAGTTTCAACCAGAGCTCCTAAAGTCTAAACCTCTGGCCAGAGATCACAAAGGGACGACTCATGTCTTCACCTATATAGGTAATTGAGGGAGACCTTGTCAGACATCAGTGGAATTGGAGGGCCATGGTCCCCGAAAGTTTGGATCCCCTAGTGTTGGGGAATTCAAGAGCAGGGAGATGGGACTGGGAGGATGTTTGGAGCACACCCTCATAAATATAGGAGGAGGAGGTATGGGATAATGGGTTTGGGGGGAGAATGGGAGAGGAGATAACATTTAAAGGTAAATACATAAAATATCCAATAAAAAAAAAACAGATAAAGGGTCTAAAAAAAAGAGAAAGAGAGAGTTTACTTATTTCAAATTATTTTCAAATGTTTCTAGGAGTTGCTAATTGGCTATGATCTTATTTTAAGCTCTCCACAAAAGAATTTAAGTCTCTGTTTAATATTCTCAAGAATGATGTAAATCCTAATTTTCCTCAACAATTAATTGAGAAAAGAGAAGTAATCTCACAAAAAGTAGAAGAAGCTATTACTAATCGATATATTATATAGTCTGATTAGTTGTCAGCAGTGCTATAACAGTTTTTTGATAAAAGATTATTAATATAGATTTATATTTCTTTAAATAGGCTCTTCATGACTATCTGAGTGTGGAAGGAGCGACTGTTGGCACTTCTGCCCTGATTTTACAAGAACTCTGAAAAATTGGCTTTAAAAACAAAAGAGGGTGAACGGTACCCACCCAGAAGAGTCCCCCTGAAATACTCTCCATCATGCCTTGTTCACTTTTAACTCTCTAAAACTGAAAGCTCATGGCAAATCTGCTGCTGACTGCCTCTGGCACCACCGAGACCAACAAAAAATATGCCACAGATATGGGGAAGGACCCTCTTACCCTTAAAGGGAATGGCCCAGACCCAGTTCCCTTATGTAGCCAAGGATTGATATGCCTGTTTGATACCAGAGAAGGCACAGCTAACTGGCTATCAAAAAGATTAATGAAATAAATAGATACCCCGACAAAGCCAGGCCCAACCATATATAAGATGAATAACAATTTACATCCAGGGAAGAGAAATCTCCCTGAGAATTCCCTTCTTTTTCCTTTCCAGGTAAAAATGAATCACCCGTGATGCCTGCTGTTAGAAGTTCTAATCCAGATGCTGGCTTCCAAACTTATAAAAACTTTTTCTATTGGAAGCAACCAACCCAGTAATTCACCAGCTTCCATCAACCTAAAAGTTAATATCATCAGACAGCATATTGGGCCTATAGAAAAGCTTGCCCCATCTTAATTTGATGTTATTTCTCATGGTGGTTTGAGTATGGCCCAGGTAGTGGCACTAGTAGGAGATCTGGCCTTGTTGGAGTAGGTGTGGCATTGTTGGAGGAAGTATGTCACGGTGTTGATGGGCTTTGAGGCTCTTATGTTTAGGCTCAGCCCAGTGTGGCATCAAAGTCTTCTCCTAGTTCCCTTCATATCAAGATGTAGAACATTCAGTTCCTGCTCCAGCTGCTCTAACACTCCCCTGCTTTCCTCTATAATGTTAGTGGACTGAACCACTGAGACTATAATTTAGGCCTAAGTAAGTGTCTTTCATGAAAGTTACCTTGGTCATGGTGTCTCTTAACGGCAATGAAACCCTACCTAAGACCCCCACCAAATTATGTTAAAGTTATTTTGATTTAGGACTTTTGTTGTTCTGTAAATCTATAAAAACTTCATGAAACTGTTTACACACTGGAACATGGAACTTGAGGTAACTAAATCTGTGTGTTCCCAGGCCAATTACTTATAAGACTTCATTATGTACTATTTATTATCATTTTCTTTTAAGATGAAAGCCCTCCTCTCTCCATATCTATCTATCTATCTATCTATCTATCTATCTATCTATCTATCTGTCTGTCTGTCTGTCTGTCTGTCTGTCTGTCTGTCTATCTTCTACAGAAGTCTGTCTTATTCTGTTTTTGATTGTTTGTTGGTTTGTTTGTTTCTCTGTGATGAAGTCTTGAGATCACATCTGACAATCTTTATAAATTTATGCCCTGACATGTCTCCAGGGGATGTGACTGTGGATGCTTCAAATGTTACTTTCATGTGGTCTAGCTCAGAATTCAAAAGATATTGTTCACAGAAGAAGAAGAGGCTTAAAGAAAGAACATCCAGAGACTGCTCCACCTGGGGCTCTATTCCATATACAGACACCAAACCCAGACACTATTGCTGATGCCAAGAAGTACTTTCTGGCAGGACCCTGATATATCTGTCTCCTGAGAGGCTCTTTCAGAGCCTGTCAACTATAGAGGCAGATACTTACAGACAACCATTGGCCTGAGCACGGGGTCTCCAATGGAGGAGTTAGAGAAAGGACTGAAGGAGCCGAAGAGGTTTGCAGCCCATAGGAAGAATAACAGTATCAACCAACCAGACCTCCCCCATATACCAGAGCTCCCAGGAACTAAATCTCCAACCAAAGAGAACACGTGGAGGATCCCATGGCTCCAGGACATATGGAGCAGAGGATGGCCTTGTTGGACATCAGTGGGAGGAGAGGACCTTAGTCCTGTGAAGGCTCAATGCACCAGTATAGGAGAATACCAGGGCAGGGAGGTGGGAGTGGGTGAGTGAGTGGATGAGCACCCTCATAGAAGTGGGGGGAGGGAAGATGGGATAGGGGTTTTCCAGAGGGAAAACCAGGAAATAGGATAACATTTGAAATGTAAATAAATAAAATATCCAATAAAAAATTGGAAAAAAAAAGAACAACAACAAAAAAATGTGTGACTTTCATGATACTTCCTTTTCCTGGCAACCAGCATATGCTCAGTGTGTACTCTGTAACATGGCAACCCTCTCATAGTTAATAAGTATAACTTTCTGACAACTCGGTGTTTCTTATCTGATTTATGTACAGCTTGTAAGAGAACACGACCAGGAGAAGAGGTAGGTTTGAATGTACTTATCAATGAGATAAAAAATAAACAGCATCTCATATAAAGTAATGGAAATAACTAATTTCTTTCAGCATCATGAAAAAAAAGAATACTAATATTGTAAGTGGGGGCTCAATGTAAGTACAGAACTGTTTCATTCTCTGTGGCAAAGGTAAAGTTTTTTCTGAACAGCCAGATTTGGCAAGAAGCAAATTAAAGGTAGAAGGATAAATTGGACTTTTGAGTGGGCAATTGTTCACTGTGCTCTCTCTTGGAAATTACTGGAATGAAGCAGAATAGGAGGGTTTGGATGGTGATAATGGGGGCTAGCCATAAGAGGAAAGACGGAAGCTGTGGGGTGGGGAGAAGAAACTATAGGCTGTATCAACCTGGGAGCTTGCAGAGTTAGAGAGAAAGGCTGGATTCAATAAAGGACAACAGCCCAAAGGAAGATGGGGTATTTAATATGCATAACTGGTGCATATCAATCATACTAAAGGAACCTGTAGGTTAATGAGGGTTTTTAATATGTAACCCCATGATATATGTACCCAATGTTACCCCATTTGGAGGAGGCAGGAAGAGAAAAGGGAAATGTTTGTTTGTGGCAGAAAAAAAGGTTACTGCATGGGTACTCAAGGAAGGCTGACTGTAGAATTTTATTTCTCTGCCAGAAATCTTGGGTCCAGCCTGAGCTAAATCCAGACTCATTTTGTTACTTAGTCAGTGGCAAGGCCTTTTGAGTTGGCCCCTAAAATCTACGAGAAATTCATGAGAGATTTGTGTTCAATCATTCAGTGGAGCAAAAGGGAGAGAAATATGCCACTAGGGGTTCAAAGGTGTGAAGATATGTACACACACACACACACACACACCCATTCACACACACATTTGAGCACAAGTGGTATAGGACATAACTCAAATAACTTATCCACTGTGTAGTAGTAGTTCTTCTAGTATCAGCGAACTAATGTTAACAGGAAGCAAATTAAAGGTAGAAGGATTGTGACTCATAGTTGGAGATGGCGACAGTCTACTATGACAAGGGAGGTTGAATAGGAGTCAGGCGTCTACCTTTTAGCACCCTATTAAGAACAATTTTGTAGACCAGGATCATTTCTCATTCAAACTGTTACACAAAGAGAACTACATCTTGTGAACTTAGAAGATACATATGTGTGTTTTGTAGGATTTTACTAAAGCTGTGACAGAGTGGCATGAAATCTTCATAGGGATAATAAGTAGGAGTCCATCCAATATGAGTAGTCAATATGCTTCTGAAGAGAGGACTGTTACCAAGAAGACTCTCATACAGAATTTTGGATTCATAACATTGGAAAAATTGTAGGAGCTTGCAATCACACCAGCAATGGACGAATGTCCCCCTTATTCCACATCCTTACTAGCATAAATAGTCACTTGTCTTTTTGATCTTAGACAAAGGTAAGATGGAACCTGAGAGTCATTTTGATTTACATTTTCCTAATGGCTAATGATGTTGAACATTTCAGTGTTTCTGAGATGTTTGAGATGCCTTGGTTGAGAATTCTGTTTACATCAAACTTTTTTACTTGGATTTTGTGATATGTTGATGTCTAGTTGTTTAATTTCCTTATATATGCTGGTAATTAGCCCTCTGTCACATACGGAGACGAATGTTTCACATTCTGTGGGCTGAAGCCCTATTGACAGTACCCCCCCTTTTTTTTTACAGAAAATTTTCAGTTTCATAAGAGCCCATATATTAATTGTCTATTTTAGTGCCTGTATTATTGATATTCTGTTCAAGAAATTTTCTCTTTAGCCAATGCATTGAAGGCGATTCCCAAGTTTCTTTCCTATCAAGTTCAATGTAACTGAGAGATCAGATAAAATCCTAGCAGTGGAAATTAAGGAATCTAGAAGGGTGACCTTAGCTAGCACACCTAGCTATAGGGGCTATGGAGCCTGAACTGGTCATTGTCTACAACCAGACAAGAATTCAAGTGAAGAGATTAGGACACCAAATGAGCCAGAAAATCTTTGACCTACAGCTTGCCCTGCCTATAAGATGTGATGAGGTAGTGCAGAAATTGTGGGAGTGGCCAAGCAATAACAAGTAGAGCTTGACACTCATGCCTTGAGAAGGAGTCCATCTGACAATTCCTCAAGGGTCAGGATCCAGTGGCTGAATATCCTAGAGACCTAGGATTGAAGCAAACAACTGGCAGAAAAAAAAAGTCAATAAAATGGTTCTAATGATACTCTGCTGTACTAGAAGATTGGTGCCTAGACCAATTGTCACCAGAGAAGCTTCATCCAACAATTGATGGAAATAGATGCAGAGACACCTAGCCAAATATTAGGCAGATATCTGAGAATCCTGATAAAGGGGTGTGTGTGTGCGTGTGTGTGTGTGTGTGTGTGTGTGTGTATGCCAGAGGTAGGGAGTTTCAGGATTGGAGGTATAGGAACCATAGGACCACAAGAATACCCATGAATCAATTGCTGTCAGCTCCTAGGAGCTCACATAGACTGAACTGACAACCAGGGAGCATGCAAGAGTCTGACCTAGGCCCTTGTATTATATGTTACAGTTGTGTAGCTTGGTCTTTTTTTTGTCTCTGTAAAGTTAGGAGCAGAGTCTGTCTCTGATTCCTTTTCCAGATTCTGTGCAACTTTTGCCCATCCTAGGTTTCCTTATCCAGCCATTATGTGAGTGGAGGTTCCTAGTCTTAGAGCAGCTTGGTGTGCCATGTTTATTTTATATGTATAGGCAGCCTTGTCTTTTCCTTTCCTTTTCTTTTCTTTCCTTTCCTTTCCTTTCCTTTCCTTTCCTTTCCTTTCCTTTCCTTTCCTTTCCTTTCCTTTCCTTTCCTAA
>NW_021620932.1:5029756-5058231 GCF_004785775.1 Grammomys surdaster
TCTTTTCTTTTTTCTCCTCTCTCTCTCTCTCTCTCTCTCTCTCTCTCTCTCTTTTCTTTAAAACTCCAGATTTTACTCCCCTCCTGGTTCACCCTCCAATTGTTCCACATCCCAAACCTCCTCCCTGTCCCCCCTACCTGTCTCCATGAGGATGTCCTCACTCCCACCTCCACCCCCACCCCACCATACCTCTAAATTCCCAGAGGCCTCCAGTCCCTTGAGAGTTAGATGCATCTTCTCTGACTAAACCCAGACCCAGCATTCCTCTGCTGTATATGTGTTGGAGGCTTCAAATCAGCTGCTGTATGTTGCCTGGTTGGTGGTCCAGTGTCTGAGCGATCTTGGGGGTCCAGGTCAATTGAGACTACTTATCCTCCTACAGAGTTACTCTCCTCAGCTTGTTCTAGTTTTCTCCTAATTCAGCCACAGGGGGTCAGCATCTTCTGTCCATTGATTGGGTGCAAATATCTGCATCTGACTCTTTCAGTTACTTGTTGGATCTTTTGGAGGGCAGTCATGATAGGTCCCTTTATGTGAGTGCTCCATAGCCTCAGTAATAGTGTCATGTCTTGGGACCTCCCCTTGATCTCTATCCCACTTTGGTCCTGTTGTTGAACCTTCCTTTCCTCAGGCTCCTCTCCATTTCCATCCCTATAGTTCTTCAATATAGGAACAACTATGGGTCAGAGTTTTGACTGTAGGATGGCAACCCCATCCCTCACTTGATGCCCTGTCTTTCTGCTGGAAGTGGGCTCTACAAGTAAACTCCTCAATGTAAGGCACTACATCTAAGGTCCTCCCTTTGGAGTTCTAAGAGTCTCTTACCTCCCAGGTCTCTGGTACATTCTGGAGAGTTCCCCCAACCTCCTACCTCTAAGGTTGCCTGTTTCCATTCTGTCTACTGGCTTCAGGGCTTCATTCCTTTTCTCTCACCCATTACCAGATCATGTTCCCCTCTCCCCTCCCTCCATCCCCTTTCCCTCCCAGGTCCTTCTCTCTCTACCCTTTTATGATTGTGTTCTGGGCTATTTGGGTCCCAGCAGCTCCAGTCTACCCATCTCTAGGACTTTGCCACCATGCAGCCGCATGCAAACAAGCTGGACAAAAAGAACTTCTTTGGAAATTCAGACCTTTTCCTTGTGTTTTACAGGAGATGAGGCTAAAAATGTGACCCAAGTTTAATTAGTGGAGAATCTTGGGAATCTCTACAAGTAGTGGTCACAGTGCCACTCCAAGGCATTCTACAACTTCCTGCCTCCCTCCAGGTTCACCATCTGTCACAAGACACAGGAGGTAAAAAACACACTGAAACCAGTATGGCAACCCTTCAGCAAGCCTGTGCGGGCATTGTACAATGGAGAGTATGACATGTCTGGTTCACAGGGAATCAGGGATCAGGACACGAGTGAGGCTTCCTCTGAAAAAAAATGATTAGGTTCCTGAGCTCCGGAATGAGGAAATAGTATATCAAAGAACAGGTGAACAAGGAGTGAACAGATGCAAGCATAGATGATCAGATGGGTAGATAAACTGTGGATGGGTGGATGGATGGATGGATGGATGGATAAGGTGGTGGTAGATGGGGAGAGGAAGAAATGATGAAAGCATAGCCTGTTTTTAAACAGAAAGAGGAGGAGGAGTGGATGGGCAAAGAGACAAGAAGTGGAAAGAAGAGGCCTTTCTTTCTTCTAAAATTCTAAGGGAAGTGTCCTATAACAAGCTTTGTAACAAAGAGTGTTGCAAGTTGGCACATAAAATAAGGCTTGGTGAACACAAAATATTAATATGCAGGTTATGTCAGACACTGTTCCAGAATTTGAGAAAAAAAATGATCCGTAATCAAATGAGGGTGTCATTTGATAATACACAGCAAGCAGAGAGCCAATTATGTAAATGAACGCCCAAGGTTAGCATGATACAATGCTTTTTAATTTGACAAATATTAAAATCAACTTGTTCTTAATGTAATAGATGGCTGTGACAACAGTTAAAGAGCACCAAATGTTTTTGTAATTCCCTGTCAAATTGAAAATGCTGTTGTGAGTGACCCGCTTTCCTCAGGATACAAGTGGTAAGTCTCAAAATGTACACTAGTTCCTTGGTTTCAAAAAAGCATTAGCTGGGAATGTTTGGAGATGAAAGTCATACTAAGCATCCCACCCTTTCAGTTTGAAAGTACATAATGGGCATCTGTTGTCAAAGTACATTTTCCAAAAGCTTCTCTCAGCTGATTTTTCTTGAATGAGCTACAGATATATTGCTACGAATCTGTGATTTTTGTTTACACATCTTCATAAAAATCTGCCAGGAAGGCTTGTGTTCTGCACGTTCCATTCCTTCTCCTCATTCCCCATCTCACTCACAAGGTTCACTCATGTCTTTTATCCTCATATACAGAACACGTGTTTAGTTTCCATCCAAATGTGTGAACATGCTTTCAGAAGGCCATATAAAATGGCAACAATGGAAATTCATAGCAACACATGTTTTAATTTTAAAGACCATGCTTGAAACAAATGACTGGAATATTATACACTGTTTCATTTTGAAATTTGAACAAAGAATATAGATGTCTATTTTGGATAGACATATGTATCTTAGATAGAAAGAAATGATGCATTCTTTCTTTCTTTTTAAGATTATAATACAATTAAAATACGTGTCCCTTTTCCTTCCATGTAACATCTCCTTGTTCTTTTCCAAATTCAATGTCTTTATTTTTAATTTGTTTTAGGTGCATTTTGTTTTTAGTATTTAATGAATTATGCCTGAAATTCAATTTATTACTTTCAGAAATGAAAATGAAGAATTTTCATTTTCAGAGACCAACTGTTTTTCTCCTGGGGTGTGTGTGTGTGTGTGGGGGGGTGACAAAGAAAGAAAACAAGAACTTTTCCTTGGAAAGTATTTTAATGTAAAATAGTCCCAGTAAGGAAAGCCAAATAACTGCTCCATAGGTGAAAAAGAAAAAAAAAAAAAATTTCCAACTGCCAAGACTGTCTCCTAGGGATGTAAGGAGAAGCAACTGGGGGAATATTTTCAGGATTTCATGGGAAATGGAGAAAGGAATCTTTTCAGCTGGGGTGGGACTTGTGAACAGGGACTGGGGTAGCCAGAAGCCAGCATAGATCTTGAAAACTAACCAGCCATATATATGTTGATGAAAGAACCACTTGTCCCTTTTGCAAAAGAAAAGGAGAGTAACTCCCTTTAAAGCAAATGGAGCTTTCTTCAAACCCTGAGGGAATCTTGGCTTTTATTTAAATGCCCTACCTATGGAAAAGGGATTTCTCAGGGAACAAAACAGCCCAACCTTTTGTTGATGATAAAGGGACTATATAGTCATTCTGTAACTTCTTCCTGCTGAAACTGGGGCAACATTGTCAGGACCCAGGAAAGGTGGAAAGCTGGCCAAAGGGCTGGGAATTGAGGGAGGCAGGAAATAACCAGAAGCCTGTTTTATAGTTTACTGCTCAGCTTCTGTGGGAGTATATGAGGCTTTGGGTGCTGAAAGAAAACCTTTGTAAGTCTGTCTCATTAAGCTCATACAATATAAAATCAGTATGTTTGGTTAAAGGAACAGTTATATTACTTTAGTTTATTCATAGAGGAAAACATCAAATTAAAAACAAAATTGGTCGTCTGGTGAATTGGCTCAGCAATTAAGAGTACTCTTTACTCTTGCAAAGGACACTGGTCCAGTTCCAGCATCCACATAGTGACTCACAACCATCTGTCTCTCCAGTTCCAGGGGACCTCACACCTGAGGAAACTAACTGACTACATTATGATGGCAGGAGCGATTTTTTATTGTTGAAAATAAGTTTCTATTATTTACTCTAAAAGCTGAATTTTTGTTGCATGAAACCTACCCGATCCCAACCCAAGACATTGACTTGTGAGAACACCCTGACCTCCCTAATCAGAAACCACATGATGATGACTATTTTAGTTTTGGTTTGAGATTTTCCTATATTTCTTAACTGCCCCATTGTCTCACTTCTGTTAACTGATTTTTAACTACTCATGATTTTTCTTTCTAAAAGTGTCCTCAGAACTCTTCTCTCTAACCCATCTTTGGAGGCAGACTCTGGCCAGTTCTCTGGTATACCCAAATAAAATAAAACTTGCTTCAAATATGGTTCAAAAGTTATGCTAGTAGTCTTATGAACAGGAGTGATTAACAACTTCTGACCTCTTCTGACCTTTGAAAGCACTAGACAGGATAATGCTATATAATTGTTTTATGATGTTCCTAATTTTCTTCCTTTCTGGTGCAATCTATGAAAGGTTACAAAAAAACTCTGATGTTAGAGAACTGCCTGGTCCTGCAAGACATTTCTTTTCCCATGGTGAGACACCTAGACAAAAGCCAGCATTCCCTGAGGGCTTGAAGAAACTTCCTACTTGGGTAAAAAAGAGTCATTCTCCTTATCTCTGGCAGGAGGAACATGTGGCTCTTGTATTAACTTATGACTGTGATGCCTATTAACTTGTCAAGGTCAACACTAGCTCTAGGCTACCTTAGTCTCTGTTCACAAACTTCATGGGCACTCACAAGCTTCCTCCCTCCCTTTCCCATATAAGCCATCATATTTTAATACTGAAATAAAACACTTAGATATAGAAAACATTTTGTTACATGACAGACTTTGTTTTTAAAATAGAACATAAAATAAAGTTTTTATAGGGTTTCTAAAGTTAACATAATTTGATAATATGTAAACACAGAAAATGTAATCACAAATTATCTAAAGTATTAACCTATAATATGAAACAATTCAGAGTAAATATTGTTTATCAAAATATTATGCATCTGAGGAAGATTCCTTTCTTTTAACATTAAGAATGGTTATATCAAGATAAGAGCATAAATCATAAAATTGAATTATTGACAATTCTTGTCAATCTCTCCTACTACCTACAAGTCCTTTAAAAATACTCCTGTCTATTTATTTTGTTTTATGGTCCACAGAGTTAATCCAGAGTCATCTGTTTGTTTTGGAACTATCCACTGAAGCCCTGTAGATTCATCAGTGAATACAACTGCATGTGGCTTCTCTTCTCCTATAATGTACTAGTAGTCAAATAGTGCAACAGAGATGGGGACATTTGAGCTCATTCTTCACCTTTGTTTACTGTTAACATATCTATCTTTTGCAGGAAAATTGCAGGATGGTTAAACTGCTATGATCAGGATTGCAGTGAGTTTGTCTTGAAAAGAAATATATATCTATATTTCCCCTATCTTTTAGTTCCTACACTTGTACCATACCCCTTTCTGCAATGTTCTTTGAGCCCTACAGCTCATGTGTAGATGTCAAAATTAGGGCTGAGGACTCAACCATTACCTATTCCCAGCATCTTGAATGGCCATGAGTTTCTGCATTCACCAATGCTGCTGGTAAACATTTTTTTCTCTAAAGGCTGAGAGTAAAATGTGACTATAGATATGAAGATAAATACTTAGAAGGCTGTGTAGTATTCCATTTCAAAAGTCACCATAGTCTATAACACTGTCAAACTTTTAAAAGTCCAAAGTTCACATTCCTTTTGAGACTCATGCAGTCTCTTTCTTATAATCTCCTGTAAAATCAAAATCAAAATGCTGATCACATACTTCCAACATATAATGGAATAAATTACAGTCAGCTTATATAGACAATAAACAATATTAAATTCTCGTCATTCATGAGGTTTTCAGTGTGTCATAGTTCCTGGTATTGTGTTGATTAAGGTTTCTATTGCTGTGAGTGGACAACATGATCACAGCAACTTTTATAAAGCAAAACATTAAATTTAGGTTGGCTTACAGTTCATATGGACATGTCAGGAAGCATGGTAGCATTAGGCAGACAGACTCTTGGAGAAGTTTTACATCTTTATCTATAGGATAGCACAAGTGCACTAGATTTAGCTTGAACATCTGAGATCTTAAAGCCTGCACCCAAAATGGCACACTTGTTCCAACAAAGCCACACCTACTACAACAAAGCCATAGCTCCTAATAATGCATCTCCATATGAGTCAAGATTTCAAATACATGAGTCTATAGGTGCCATCCCTATTTAAACACATTCTACTCCATGGCTCCCATAGTCTTTTATCCATAACATAATGAAGAATACATTTAGGTCAACCTCAAAAGTCTCCAGGGGTTATAAACACCTCAAACTTGTTTAAAAGTCATAAGTTCAAATTCTCTTCTGAGACTCATCTAATCTCTTAAGTGTGTTCCCCTGTAAAATGAAAATAGAACAGCAGATATTCTACAGTTCTGGTATCTCTAAAATTTTGGGACATCTAATCCTGGTTTTACATGTCCAGCTTCATAATATGGCCTCTGTGGTCCTCCATATAGGCATATCTTTGAAATATGCCTAGCCTCAGTGCCTTTTCTGAGTCCCACAGGAAGAACTCAATTCCTATTTCTTGTATCCTTGACTCTAAATCCTATTTCTGCTGTTTGCTAGGACTGGAATATGCCAATTCCTCCAGTTCAACTATATCTTTACCAAATTTCAGTTTTCTATGGTTACTCTCACTGTCTAAGCTTGGCTATCCTAGATTAAGTTCTGTAGACCAGGCTGGTTTTGAATTTAGAGATCTGACAGCCTCTGTCTTTATCTTGCTGGAATTAAAAATATGCACCAACGTACCTGACTCTAAGTTTTCCTTAATTCCTTTTAACCATTTTTAAAATTCCTTTTCACAAGTTGAAAACTTAGCAGTGCAGGTTCTTGCTCTGACATTGCCACTCCCTTTATTCCATTAAACATCAACTTTTTGTGTTTGTTTTTGTTTGTTAATATGTTTCGTGTTTTAAACACAGGATTTAGATCCATTTTACTCCTAGTGCCCATTTTTTACTTGAACTATACATTTTATTTTTTTTCCTTGCCCAAATTGCTCCTTGATATTAACCTTGATATTGGGCTCTTGAGATTTTCTTTGCCAACACAATCTATCCAAAACTCTTTAATATTGCTTCAGGCAGGGTTTTTCCAACAAAGGTAGAAAGCAGAAACAGTATTTGCCAAAATATTATAAGAACAGTCCCTAGGCCACATACTAAAGTTCTTTTCCTCTGAATCCGCTTGAGCCTGCCCCTAACAGTTCAAATCACCCTCAACACCACTGGCTTTCATATTCTTATTAAGATGGTCCATTAAGCTTTCCCTAATTCATTCTACCATTTTTCCAATCCTAAGGTCCAAAAGTCCACATTTATCTAAACAAAAACAAGTCCAGCCTATCACAGCAGCCATCTACTCCTGGTACCAGCTTCTGTCTTAATTAGGGTTTATATTGTGGTGAAAAGAAAACATGACCATGGGGACCTAGGAACCCTTAAGATGTTATAATGATGAAATCCATTTAATTGGAGCTGGCTTACAGCTTTAGAGGTTTATTCCGTTATGGTCATGGCAGGAAGCATGGCAGCATGCAGGCAGGCAGACATGGTGCTGGGGGCAGAGGTGAGAGTTCCACATTCTAATCAGTAGGCAGCACAAGTGAATGCCATGCTAGATTTAGCTTGAGGAGCTGAGACCTCAAAGCTCACACACACACAGTGTTCTAACAAGTCCATGTATACAAAAGCCACACCTCCAAATGTGCCATTTCCTATGTGTCATCATTCAAAAGCATGAGTATGATGGACTTTCCTATTCAAACCACCATAGACATAAATACCCATATTTGTTTGGATACTTGCTTGTTTGTTTTCTTTTGTTTTTTGAAGTTGCACACAAATACAATCAAATAGTTCTTTGTTTCCCCCCAAACAATTGTGGCACTATTACATGTGCAGATACATCTTCTGTGGTAGGTTTGTATTGTTCTTCCAAGGTATCATAGGTAGACTTTCTATTGTTGTGAAGAGACACCATGACCAGAGCAACTCTTAGAAAGTAAAGAATTTAACTTAATGGGGGTGGTTTACAGTTCAGAGATTAAGTCCATTGTCATCATGGAGGGAATTATAGTGGCATATAGAGCCAGAGAGGCACTGATAATTTTGCAACTGGGTTGGCAGACAGACGGACTAGAGAATGCACAGTGCCTGTCATAGGCTTCTGAAACTCCATAGCCCTCTCCCAAAGAAACACTTTCTAAAACACAGCCACACCGGTTCCAGAAAAAGCCACATATGTCAATAATGCCTCTCACTGTAAGCCAATGGGGACTATTTTCATTCAAATCACAACAGTACATCTGTGTGGTACTCATGATTTTTTATTTCCCACTCCAGTAGATTGTACCAGACCTTCTAACATGGATAGCAGGCAGGAAGCTTCCAGCTTAGTTTCCGATCACTTTCTTTATATCTTTTTAAAAACAATGTGTAGTGGCTTAAGTAGTAGGGCTTTATAAGCCAGTTTTCATAGACAATGAAGAGGAAAATCTATATGTTGCATTATTTTGAGGGCTTCATCTGTCTCCATCACCAAGAAACTATAAGAAACTATCCCAAATCTACAGTAGATTTTTTAAATAAGTTATGACTTTAAGAGCATCACTGTCTACCTGTAATAGATATAGATATCTCTTGTCTTATGGAGTTGAATTGACATACAACATAGTGAATTCCCATATTTCATATATATGTATATATATATATATATATTTCTATCTATCTATCATCTAGATAGATAGATAGATAGATAGATAGATAGATAGATAGATAGATAGAGATGCAGATGCAGATACAGATGCTGATACAGATACATCTGTATTTATTCTGGTCAACCCTTCCTTCTTTCCTTTTCATCTCTCTCATCTCCCTACTCCTATCTCTGCTTGAATGTTCCCACTCCAGCAGTCCATCTCTCTATTCTCCTGTCACCTGATGTGCTGCTCTTAGAGCATCATAACCCCAGTGGCCTCTCTCTAGTTCACTACTTCTACCGATGCTCCAGCTCAAATGCACCAGTCCAATCACTTGAAATGAGGATGCAAACGTAAGTGGGAACATGAGATATTTAACTTTATGGCTCTGATTTACCTTACTCAAGATATTTTTCCCAACTCTGCATACTTGTCAACTTCATAATTTTATTTATGTTTATAGGTGAGTGAAATTCTACTGTCTATACACAGTAGATTTTCACCATACAGACATTTGTTGATGAAAATCTAAGTTGATTCCATTTTCTAGCTATTTCGAATGTAATGATAGTGTACATAAATGACCAAGTAACTCTTTAGTAAGACACAGCCCCTTTGATTTAGGCTATATTTCGATCCTATAGAAAGGTTGAGAAGCACTTCTACAAAGAGATTTCCACCATGACTGAAGCAATCTACACTCCCTCATCAGGAAATGAGATCACACTTTCTTTATAATGTTCACAGTACCTGTAGTCATTTGCTTTCTTGGTCTTAGTCATAATTGCTCAGTGAAAATAAAATTCAAAGGACTTTTAATGTTTATTTGGCTGGTCGCTAATCATGATGAACTCCTGTTAAATTGTAAATTAACAATTAACCTTTTTTCTCTTTTTTTTTCTTTTTCTTTTTGCATTTTCTAGTAATTTTTAAAGCACTACTAATGGTCAAACCAAATGACTCACTTAAGCTATGAAAGCACTAGGCTTCATCCCAAGCACAGTATTCAAGGCTTCTAAATGAAAGTGTAAAGGAAATACTCGACTGTAAGACTGAGACCCAATGCAGTCATTCTAGTATTGATCATTTTTCGAGTCCTTAGGAAAGTGCTGTGCTGAGAGCTCAAGGGGCTCCATAAGCTGCTTCTTTTCTGGTAATTGCATTCTTATTTCATGTTGAGAGCAATCGTTACCTGTTGAAGAACACTCCGTGGCAGAAAAACACAAACACAGAACTGCACTGCACCAGAGATGACTAAATCTAACAATAAGATGTAAATTCAATCCCCTCTTTCTTGTTTTATCCCTTCTTTTTTCCACTATAGATTTGGACTTTAATGTTTTTCTAGAAAACATATTTCCATATTCACAATTAATACTAGTGTACTAATCGTAAATAACGTTTATTATCACTTCTTGGCCTTTAGTTTTAGATTAAGCAGTGTAATGTCTGGTCATGTCAGTTTAAAATATTTATTGTTCATATGAAAGAGGAAATACTGGACAAATCCACTGGTAGGATGAGCAGGTTTATTTTAAAAATTTACTTCAGAACTGTTGATAACAGACAGAAGGGGTAAAATAGTAAAGGTGAAATGTTGTTTTTCATAGTATATCCTGAGCAGAGTTTTAAATAAATACCTTTTTTTCTCTAGCTGTCCCGAGTTTTACATAGAAGTATTCCACATTGTTTTATTATCTTAAATAAGCCAGAAAGTTAGGATTCAGTTAGCTCTAGCTAACTACCAATGATTCTGCAATGAAAGAATAGATCTGTTTGAAGTTTTAGAGAATCTTACATCAGATACTAAAAGGAGCACTTGTGAAAGAGAAGTTCAGTAGACTTCTGAAAAGCCTATCATTTCAAAGAGTCTCTGTAGCATTTCTATGAAATGAGGTTGCTCCACCCTTCTGAAAGATGGTACACTTTTTCAGAGAAGCTTCTGTAGTCAGCTGTTTCCTAGATGCTTTGTCAGAGGTCTACTTGAAGGCAGTGTGCATAGTAAGAGTCACAATAGAGAGATAACTTGTTTATTGCTGTCTCTTTAGATGGGAACTAGGCAAGCTAGAGGCAGCATGTACCTTAAGATGACTGATAATGTGCAAGGAAGCTCAGCTTTCAAACCATGATTATTGAATTCAAGAATAGCAAGAAATGTCTGTAATTCTAGTATTTGGGAGGCTGCCATAGGAGGATAAGGAGTTCCGGGCACATCTGTTCTTCTGTACAGGGAAATAACATTTTTAATTAATTAATTAAACAAATAGAGAAAGAGACACAATGTGATTAGGCAAAAGCTAATAAAACATAGCAATTTCCTTGTACTTATTGCATAACATTTTCTGATATAATTATTCTATGAATAATTTGCTTAAGCATCACGGTTGCTCTGGAATATTGATCCCTATCTCAATCTGTGGGTCACAATCCATTGGGGATCACTTATCAGATATCCTGCATTTCAGATATTTGCATGGTGATTCATAACAGTAGCAAAATTAAAATCTGGAGTAGTGATGATATGACCTTATGGCTGGGGGTCACCACAACATGAGGAACTGGATTAAAGGGTTACAGCATTAGGAAAGTTGAGTAACACTGTCAGATAGGTAATGAAAGACAAATTAACTAATGAATTGCATGTGTTCTGCTAAAGAAGACTAGAGTTATATTGCTCCTCTACCTCTCCCCTGAGATCCTCTGCCAATGAGCCCATCATTTGCATTTGTACAGTTGACATGCTTGACAGATGAAGCCTTGTAGATTGCAACCACATTTTATGGTCCCTAAAGCTCAAATTCAAAGGAATTACTGGTTCTTCAGTTATCCTTTGATTGTAAGCATCAGATGATTAAACATAGTCTAAGAATTCAGCTGCAGGAGAATTCTGAATGCTTGTGAAAAATCTTCAATAAACAAAGACAAGAGCCTTGTGACTTCTGTTCCTTCTAAATGTAAGCTTGTTCTTGTAATGGAAGGGGCTCTCATGTCCTTTCCAGGTTTAGTAAATAGGAGTGAGTTTGCTTCTGATTATCCATTGTCTTACTCTTGCTATTCAGCCTGCACCACTTGTTTTTGTGACTGTATACAGCTTGAAACCACATGAACTTTGCTCCTACACCCTTGATTAACCCAAAGAATATAAATTGTCTGATTCTCTTAGTAAAGTTGCCTGCTACATGAGACTTTAATCCTTCTCATTTTAAGTTCCATTCTTTCAGGTCTCACAGCCTCTAGGGCAGTGACAATAAGCCAGTGCTCAGGAAAAACAAATAGGGTCAACAGTTTGGCACCAAGGATCCAGCTTTGATCCATACTGTGTTAGAGAGATGTGCTTTATTGATGAACTCTCAGATCCATCACAACTCCTATTTATATTACCCAGATGAGATTAGTCAAGTACAGCTGTTGTGTACTGTAAATTCTTATACTGCAGTGAATGAAAGACCTGTCATTAAGTCAGTCAGATGATGCAAGCATATATACACAGCTACTCAGGAGGCCAATTTACAAGTTTCAAATACCTTCTGTAAGACCAGATATTGTCTCCAAATAAAAATAAAAAGAAATCAGGGTATATGTAGTTCTATTTCTCTAAAAAGATTCAATCCCCAAGAGGAGCATAACTAACTACCTAAATGGAGTGAGCCTCCCTCAATTTGACTTGAATACATATTCAGTTATATATATTCAATTGTGATAGGTAGATGTCAAGTTAAACTAACGTCTCAATGCCACCACCACTGACAAACTTATTCTAGCCTTCACATAACTTCTCTAAACATATAAAATACAGCAATGTGTATAGTTATAAAAATGATATACTGATAAATTAGAATGACATTATGATTATTTCTTTCTTAAAGGAAGGGCATAATTTGTAGTATTTTGGGTGGTTTAGAATGCCCAGTTTCCATTTTGTGACTGGAGATCAACTTAGACTCTATTCTTTTGAGCCAGGAGAAAGTAGCTTTATTTTAAAAGACACAGTCTTATACAGCCAAGATGTTTCCAGCTTTTACATAGTAATTTAAGTATTAATGAGTAGCCAAGCTGATGTTTACTTTCCTAGTGTTACCAAGGAAAAAGGAGGCAAAGCCCAAAGCCTCATACTGACACAGGTGTCTTAGGTTGTCTTTTGAACATATTAAATGCAATGCCATTATTCATAGTAAAAATTGTAAACTTTTATGGCCTTTAAATTATACATCAATTGGAAAGTTATGAAAATAATTTAAGACTATAATTACTTAGAATTTCTTAAATCTTTGATCCATGCCTTCTGAATAGTAAATATGGTCATTTTGTCTAACTTTCGCAAAATACTACCTGAACTATCATCAAAGTTGAGCAACATATTATGGGACTACTCAAACTAAACTTTATAAAATAATTTAATAAAACACTATCTCATGCATTAATCTGCAATTCTCAAACTAAAATAAAGATGATGTTTTAGAAGTCTTGAAGAATTTCTGATGAGTATCAATATTTAATTTGCTGACAATATTTCACATTAGTATTATTATCTTACTACAGAACCTCTTACTGTTCTTTTCAGTTTGAATGAAACCTGCTAATCCCTGTGGTTTCCTTCTAAATCTTATAGAGACTTTTATCTGTGCAATCGATTTTTTTAAATTGTTTCTCTAAAATGCACCATTTTGTTTCCTTTAATGATTCTCATATTTTTAAAGTTTAGTAGTGTTGCATAAAACTCCTTCTGGATGGAATAATAATCATCATAGTAAGTCATTCCTTGTATTTCATTATCTTAATTTTGATGATAACCTCATTTTGCACTTTGTGGCCGATTAATGTATACCCATAGGAGGTCAGTACACAGTAGATAGAATTGTGGATAAGGAGAGGCTGAAGTTAATAGCTCCTTTGCTATAATTTCAATATTTTAAAGGTCTAGTACATCATTAATGCTAATGTTTCTTAATGGATATTTTCATACTTCACTTAAACTTGTACTTTTCAAAATTAACCTGTTGTCAATAAAATGGGAACACTTTTAATACCAATGACCTGGTGTCTCCAGCAAGTTAATGGCTTTAAAAATAAGAGAGATCAGTAAACCATATTGGATATATCTATCATTTAACTTCAATGAATATACATTTTCTTGTATTTGTATTTAAGCATACACACATTCATTCATACACCTTTCCTATGAAAAATGAATTGATTATAAACTAACCTAGAGGCTATTTTAAAACAAGTATTCTATCTTTTATAAAGTTGCTTCCAACCAATTCACTATACTGGTTGAGTCAATTATTATAATATTCCAAACAAATCAAAAAAGTATTTTTTAGGAAACCTGTTAAATGAGTGAATGAATGAAAGCATCTATCAAACTTATAAATGAAGATAGTTTTCACAAATAGAAATGGGAAAATGTTTTGTTAAATTGCAGTAGCTGCTGAAATTATTGAATGAAATGGGACTTATGTAGCTCAGTTGAATCTGCCTTTCTCTCTTGAAAACCTTCTGATAGAACTGATAAGTAGTTTCATTATTATTCATATAGTCTTTATTTTATTATTCAATTTTTAGCTAAAATCATATTATCTATTTAACTAATGAAAATCAGCTAATCTGTAAAAAAAGCAATTTTACTTTCTGAAGTAAAGTTATTATCCCATATCATGTAGGTCTTACTTAGAATAATTCCATTTTAATATCATTTGAATAAAAGCCTACTTGGCCTTTGATAGCAAAAAAAAATTGCCGTCCTCATTTATGAATATAGGAAATTTAATGAATTTATAAACTTTTAACTAGAAAGTATATTTTTAAGGCTCCTGAATGCAAGATGTTTGCTGAAACAATCATAAATATTTACATTTAACAAATTTCTAGAATTTTTTAATTTTTTGAAATGAAATTAAAACTTGTTGCTATAATTTGATAAATTAATGAAAACATTAATTGGAACCTTTAGTATTCTTTACAGAAAACAATGAAGAAATAGATACAGGTATTCTTGTTTCAGTTTGAATTTTTGATTAATTTTATAAGTTATCAATTTATTTCTTTACTTATTCAAATTTCTATGGAACCTAAAAATTTCTTAGAAAGATTTTTCTTTATATCTGCTTTGATAACTATAAAGTTTCAGCTAAATTTAGCATAGTGCAATTGACAGCAACCCAAAACATTTCTGAAAATCTTCATAGCAGATCTGCCAGAGCAATCATCTTGAAAGAGTTCAATGCTACTTAACATTTATTGTGTAAGTTTCATATATGACAAACCATTGGCTGAATAAAGGGCCATGGATGAAAAATATTGACATGTGAATATTTACATCATGATTTTTTAAACGTACCTCTTGCTAACTTGATGCAGTGTTCACTCTAAAATCAGGAATATGTTCCTATATGTGAAGGAATGTATTTAAAAATATTACACTGACTCTATTCAAATGAAGTGCTGGCCCAATTATGAGAATATTTCAGACCAAACTAAGGAGAGCTTCAAATAGTTGTTTAAACTGTGAAGTACAAGAATCCAAGGATGCAACACTTTTGAAAACAATTCCAGAATCCAAATCTTCAAGAAGTGTAAAAGATTTTAGATTTGAGCTATCAAGACTTAAAGTAAACCATCAAGAAGATATAGACAGATAAATATGTTAGGAAAATATGAAATGAGAAAAGAGACAAAAGTCTAACATATGATGCTAAGGCTCAGGATTCTAAGAAAGAAAAGAAAAAAGACTTTATCAAGACCAACATTTCTAGAAAATCAATAGGTGAAAAGGAAGGCAGCACATTTGATTTTTGTGACTCTCCTTCTTTATCCCTGTACTTTGTACCCTCAAAGACATGGTATCCAATTGTAGAATTTGAGATTTAAATATCACATTTTTAGTAAAATATCAACCCTTGTATTACTAGAATGAATATCTAACAGTATTGATCCATATACTCACATACATATTGTATTATGTAAATAAGATAAACATATTAAAATAGTTATTATCTGAGTTACTGTTCTATTGCTGTGAAAAGACACAGTGAAGAAGGCAGCTCATAAACCAATGCATTTAATTGAGGGTTTGACAACACACTCTTAGGTGGGAGTTAAATGCATAAGGTATTGGTAGAAAAATGTTCCATCTAAACAGATTCTCAAACTTTTATCTCTATAATGACATTATTTTGACCTATCAGGATTGTATTAGTATTGGTCATCCCTATTTTAAACAAAAGTAAAATCACATAGATACTTTCAGTGAATCAAACAAACCACACAGACTGAGATATCTATCTATCCTTTAAAGAAGAAGGAATTTGCAATTGATACCTGATGGGAAAAGGGAAAGTGTTTGTCTACAATGGAATGTGTCCCTGTGTAATTTAACTGTACTTCAAAGGAGGCCCATTCCCAGCATTAGGTGGTCAACAAAACAGGGACTGCATCTTTGTTTTTATTTTTGTTTTCTGTTTGTTTGTTTTTATGTGTTGCTTTTGTTTTATTTTGGTGTGCTTTATCTTATTGAATTTGTTTCCTCTTCCTTCTCTTCCTCCTCCTCTTCTTCCTCTTCCTCCCCCTCTTTAGGTTGTTTTGTTTTCTATCATTTTGTAATTTCTTTTTATTTTTGTTCCTTAATTTTTTTCCTGAGAAAATGTGAAAGAACATGTTTTGTGGACGGGAAGACAGAGAAAATTTTGGAGGAGTTCAGGGAAAGGAAAAATATAATTATAATGTAGTTTATGAATGAATTAAATAAAAATTTTAAAAGCAATTTGAGTAAAATGAAAGAAAGGTAGCAGAAAATATTCTTATGTTTCCTATGATAAGGCTTAATAATTTACTGCATTTTTCATAAAATATATTAGTATAGTTTATATTTCAACAACACGGTAGTAAAAGAATAAATTTTTAAATAATTTACTGAATAAAATCACAGCTATCTGAAGGATGTATAGTTTATTCTGGTTGGAAAATTATGCCTTGGAATCTAAGCAATGGAGAAAACCTCATAATGTTAACAGCAGAGAAAACTTCATTTTTCCATTACAAATATTTTTATTTAGTTTATCTCATTTTCAGCCAATCATTAAATAAACTAAATTCAATTTGAAAATTAGCATAAATATATTTAGACAAAAATTCACTATTATAAGCATCTTCTTTCTTAGTCAATATATACAATTTAGGCAAAATGTTTCAATAAAACTAGAAGTGATGAAAAGAATCAGTACATGAAATTTTATTTTAAAGTGCATCTCAATTAGTCTGTTTTCAAATAATGACATATTATATAGTGCATGAAGCTTAGTTTAGTGGAAAAACTATAGATAGCATGTTATAACAGAACTTGATTTTAAATTTCCACTCATCATCATAGTGTGGAAACATGCAAAGGTAAAGTAGCTTCTTAGAGTCACAGGTTGTTTATGTCTATATCATAAAATCATAATTTCTGAGTGTGTGACTGTCTAGCTTCAAAGTAAGGTTAACAGAAAGACACTAATATCCCAACTGAACTGTCGATAGCTTTGAACACAAACAACTATATATTTGAGGATTCAATTTTCCCTTTCAGGTCACTTTTAGGATGAATCATCATTTCTAGTAATCAGTACACTGTTAAATAAGAATATCCATATGTATATGTCCAAGCACACACATATGTATGCATATTTATGCACATAAATAGGCATACAAGTTTCTTACTGTTGTCAAACTTTACTAGATATGAGAGTATCATAGTCTTTTATTGAACAAAGAATAACAATGATAAATGGGTATAAAATTCCTGTTTGTGTGTATATGTCTAATTATCTCAGAATTTATGAAAAGAATGTTCTGCTCCAGATATACTTTACTGTTCAATGTAAGATAATTGGATGGAAATTTTTACTTTTATGGTGAAAGCTACATAGTAAAATTTGATAGCGTGCCAAATTTTAATAAAAGAGCGATATTTTGTTTCAGAATAAAAGATGTGCCGTGGGAAATTATTCTTTATAAACTAGCTATTAAAATATACCTTCATCAACTTCCAATCATCTGTCTATAGTATGTGGTTATCACTTTTAACATCTTCCTTAGAAATGTGGTCCTTTGCTTAGGCCACATTTCCCCTTTTACTGAGCAATTGGACATACGATTGCTACATCTTTTCTCCCATTAATTTATATAATGTGATCATCTTGTAAGGTAGTGTCACCTAAATCCCATGCTTAAGTAAAATTTTAATTCACTTTGATGTGTTATTGTACTCTGTGTGTGTGTGCATCTGTGTATCTACAGAAAATATCAAAGCATGCAAAACAATTGCTTTTCCTTACACATAAATTATGTTTATCGTTCTTTGTAATTTTTAATGAAGTGATTCAAAAGAATATTTAGAAAGATTTTGCTATCTTATTTTGATGTGACTCTACCCTCAGCTCATCTAGCTTGTACTGTATATCAGTCAGTTTTTAAAGAGAACGAATATCTTAATAGCCTAGCTTTTCAATGTGTTGAAATTGTTGAAAATACATTCCAACTGAGAGGCCAAACTTTTTGACATCCACATTCTGACATAAATTATTGCTTAGCATTCTGTACTTTCTGTAGTGAAGTACTCAACACTAGCCACAAAGGTTAGATGTCATTGTATCATAATAAATTTATGCATGCAAGTTATGGCTTTGACATAGACATTTAGTAGAGACACAGAAATGCCAATGTTTTCTAAATTCTAAGACTTCATCTTATGAACTGTAGTATCAGATTTAAAAATTCTCTACAGTTTGCATAGAAATTACGTATTTTAAGATAATTTACAGTTTTATTTTGTATGTTTATGTAACATAGTTTGAGATTTTCCTTAAAATTTTCCAATATTTCTTAAAACTATCTTCCAAATGTTAATATATTCCATAATATTTTAATGATATTATACCTATTATTGCTCTCTTAAGCCATATATATCTTCTAATGATGAAATATGTCTTTCTATTTTCTCTGCATGCTAAAGGAAGCCTTTAAAAATTCTTAGACATTACAGTTTACTTAAAGCAACAAACAGTGTTCTTTCTTTTTTATTTAATTAAAATATAATTACAATCTGTACCTGCTCCCTCTCTTTTCCCTATCTCTCCCATGTCTGCTCTTCTTACAATTCACTTCTTTGTCTTCTTTAATAATGCCATTATATGTTCATGTATATTAATAAAAATAAATGAAGCCTGCTGAGTCCATCCGTGCTATCTTCATGTATAATTTTCTAGGGATTACAACTTGGAACAAGGAACCCTAGTCAAGGAACTCATGATTAGTGAAAACTGGTTATCCCTTTCTCAGCAGGTTTGAATTAAATGTAGCGGGATATTTTCCTACTACATTTGCAATAAAGCTTGATGATTGGGCTGTATGAAAGGTAGGCAAAATGAGGGGTCAGGAGGAGAGGAGAGGAAGGGGAGGGGAGCAGAGATGGAGAACCACAGATGGTTGGAGAGCAGTCCTGGGTAGCAACTTATTAAAAGCTTAGATTTTGGGTAACAATTTTAATTGTGTGGGCATCTTGTTAATTGAGCATTTCCAAATATATAAATCCATTGGATAATCTTTAAGCATTAAGAGTCTTAATTCAACTGGGTACTGTAGGCATAGCAGGAACGATCTGAGCTCAGGCGAGCATTGTAGACAGCAGGGTGGATTGGCAGAGCCAGCCATCACACAGGCTTCTCATGGGTGCCAGGGTCAGTGTTTCTAGATAGCCAGAGCTTCTAGATAGCCGGAGTGCAGTCCAGAGCCTGAGTAGCAGGGAAATGGTGCCAGTAGAGCCAGCAGAGCTAGAGTAGCAGGAAGATGGTGGCTGCCGGAGAACAAGCCAGACCGGGAGTATTTATTTATTTATTTATTTATCTGTTATTTTCTTTTTTTTTTACATATATTTACTTTTTAATGTATATGAGTACACTGTAGCTGTCTTCAGACACACCAGAAGAGGGCATTAGATTCCATTGCAGATGGTTGTGAGCCACCATGTGGTTGCTGGGATTTGAACTCAGGATCTCTGGAAGAGCAGTCAGTGCTCTTAACCACTGAGCCATCTCCCCCGCCCCCCCCCCCCCCCAATTTTTTTGTTTTGTTTTGTTTTTGTTTTTCGAGACAGGGTTTCTCTGTATAGCCCGGGCTGTCCTGGAAATCACTCTGTAGACCAGATTTAAAAGGTCACACGCAGCTTGTACAGATCACAGCAGACTAGGTGGTTCCACGAGGGGAGGTTTATTAAGAGAGTGGGAGAGGGGGGGAGAGAGAGAAGAGTAGAGAGGATAGAGGCTGGCCATGACCATGTGGAGAGAGGGGGAAGGGAAGGGGGAGGGGAGACAGCAACCTGCAGGTGCTGGGTCAAGAATGCAAGAGAGAGGGGAGTGTCCAAGCAGCCCTTTTTATAGTGGGCAGGGCTACCTGCCTATTGCCAGGTAACTCTGGGGAGGAGTATACCTGGCTGTTGCCAGGTGACTGTGGAGGTGGAGTTTAACAGATTACTAACAAGACTGGCCTCAAATTCAGAAATCCACCTGCCTCCTTTTTTATGTCTTTTGTTTTTGTTTGTTTGTTTGCTTGTTTGTTTTTGTTTTTGAGACAGGGTTTTTCTGTATAGCCTTGGCTGTCCTGGAACTCACTCTGTAGACCAGGCTTGCCTCGAACTCAGAAATCCACCTGCCTCTGGCTCCCAAGTGCTGGGAATAAAGGCATGTGCTACCATTGCCTGGCTGTCATTTTTTAAATATTACCCGCTACATTAAATGCATCTGCTCATCTAATGGTTTGGTCCTATGTGCCCTTCCCCCAGCCTTGAGTGGGCCTGAGAGACCTTGTTTACCACAATAGACCAAACAATAGGACTCCGGAGGCATTGCCTGCCTTGGCATTGCCAGCCTTGGCGCCTCTTTGGCTGCCTTGTAGCCTGGTACACAAGGTGAGAAGAATAGACTGCCTGCTGAGCTTGCTTTGAGACATCTCTGGCCCGTGATTAAATATGGATTCCTCTCACTTCCAGCAGGATGGATTCAGCTCACTCCTAGCCGGCTGAAGCAAGAAGGAACTCTGGGGGTGGGGGTGGGCTTTCCTCTTTAAATTGAAAGTTGAACATTAAAGCATTGAGCCTCGATCAGAAACATTTGTCCTGGCTTCATCTCTTCCCGCCCTCCTCCCGATCCCAGCCTCTCTTTCAGGTGAGCCCAGTCGACTGTGGCTGATGGCCCTCAACAGTCCTATATAATTTTCCCCATCTACTGGTTGTGTAAGTGTTCCACTCTTGTTGATGCAGCCATGTTTTGTGATTTTTTATGGGGTTAGTTTCCCTTTTATAGGTAGACAGCACAATCTTTTCTCTCTATTTATTTATTTATAACTCCAGATTTTATTTCCCTCCTGGCCCACCCTCCAACAGTTCCACATCATCTCATACCCTCTCCCCTCTTAGATTGGCACAATCTTAAAGAGAACTTCTGGTCCTCTGGCTCCTACACTGTTTGTACAACCCTTCCTAAAATCTTTCCTAAGCCTTATTTCCAAGAGTTGGGTTTTAGATGATCTCTGGATACTGTAGAGTGGTCTGTTCTTTGAATTTAATGTTTCTAAAAGGTTGTCTTCTGCTATAATGAAAGAAGTTTCTTTAATGTATAGTGAGAAATTCATATATCTAAGCATGTGAGAATAAATGTTTAGAATTCAGTTAGAGATTATACTGATAACAGGAGGCCATTTGTTTATTTAATATTTATCTTTAATCTTTTTTTTACAGTCTATTCATTAACCCACTCCATATCTGCCCTCCAACAATTCCTCATCCCATTCCTTCTTCCTCCTTTCTTCTTGAGGATGTCCCTACTCCAACCCAGCCTGGGGCCTCAAATCTCTCAAGGGTCAGGAGGTTCTTTTTAAATATCATGTGGTTGGCTAGGTTTGTATAATGATGCATGATTTCTCTCCTATTAAAGTGGTCTTGTATCTAATTTTAAAGTTATTTGCTATTGTCAAGGTGTAAGAGTCACTGTTAAATCTATAGGGATATTTTACCATTACATTCTTGTGGTTCATAGCAGTCACAACTAGGTAGGATAATTAACTTTCTTTTTTAGCTATGCACATATATATGATTTGTCAGGAAAATATTGATATTAGAAAATTTTTAATGTCACTTTAATTTGAATTTTTATTTGCAAAATTGGGTGTATTAGATATTTTATGAGTGTTCACTGATTATATAATAATAAAAGTTATTGCATATCATTTACTTGTCAAAATGTTTTTTTTCAGTGATGTATCAAAAACTTATGCTTCAGACATCACTGGGATATTATGACTTTTGAACAGCTTTACCAAATAGCTCATCAATGATAACATTTTCATTAATTTAAATTACTCAGATATCCAATGAGTTATTTTATACACTTAAAACTATTAAATATTTGTTTCAACATTTAGATTTTAATCAGAATAAAGTTTTTAAGAAGGTCAGGCAGTATGGGCACAGAAAAATGAAAAGTAATATAAACCATTGAGCATGTAGGAGATCAAAAAGAAAAGAAAGCATTAAGATAGTTCACTCTCACTTGGAGGTCTGTAACTTGGGGGTGAGAACTCATTGATCACTGGAATAAAACTGACAGCACAGACATAAGCTGATATTCCTACAACCATCATGTCTTTTGACAAAGGGTTTATTAATATACCCTGAATGTTCTGGGTAGATTCTTTCCAACTTGCTACAAGGTAGCAATATCAAGGAAGAGGTATCATCACCTGATAAAGAGTCTCTATCAGCTTGGCCAGAAATGATCATAGAAATACTCAACCTACATTAACCAGATACACGTTTTTGAAATTTGCAAATTTATGCTGCACAACGAGAATCTCTGGGAGTTTTACTTTATTCTATGTATTGATAGAATTATCTGCATTTATTTATTTATGTATTTATAGGTGTATTATGCATTTATGAATTTATTTATTATGTTAAAACATGCAGTTAATTTTTATGATTCCCTGCTATGTACAGAGTGCTCTAACTTCTACATCTATCCCATATCAGGGGTTTCTAGGAGTTTTATAAAGGAAAAGATTAATATCTGGCTGAACATCTTCCAGTCACTGTCAGAGTAAATTAGAAATAAACTGCAATAATGGAAAGACTATCTTGGGAAATGAATGCAACATCAGATGTGGTAGCCTGCTACAAATACATGAATAATGGTCTTTGTCTTTTCTATTTTTCTTTTATTGAAATTAAAAATTTTCAAATAGTATATTTAGAGTGCAGTTTTCCCTCCTCCACCTTCTCTGAGATTCTCTCTTTATTACCCCTCTTCTGACTTTACCCCCTTTCTCCTTTCTCTTCCACTCTCCTTAAAAAGAATCAGGTATCTAAAGATTAAGAAAATAAATTAAGATAAAACTACAGAAACTGCAATAGGAGACAGTAAACAAACAGAAAAAAGAGAAAAAAAAACCTGAAGGACACATATAGTTACAGAGACAAAGCTAGAAGCTATAATATACAAAAGAGAATGGTACAGTTAAAAACAAAAAAAGACTTGATAATACAATTTGAGACAAAGAAAAAAAAACTAAAAAGATGCTATTGAATTCATTTTTGTTGGCCATGTACTGCTTGACATGGGTCTTCCCCTTAAGAGTAATTTTTTCCCAGTGAGACATCACTGGAGAACTGTAGGTCTTCATTTATGAGTTGGTACCTGTCAGAGATACATTCTTGGTGAGGGATAGGGTTTGTGTCTACTTCTCTCAGTTCTGTGATATATATAGATTAGATTCCTGCAGGTCTTGCACATGCTATCACAGTCTCTGTGAGTTCATGTATGTGTCTCCATCCTATTTTGTGTAGAAGACCTTATTTCTTTGATGTTCTCCATCCTCTCTGGCACATACAATCTTTTTTGCCTCCACTCCATAATGTTTTCTGACCTGAGGGGAAAGACATGATGGAGACATCCCATTTAAGATTAAGTGTTTCAAGCAAAGTCTCTCACATTCTATACAATGTCCAGACATGGATCTGTGTATTTTTTTCTCATCTACTTCTGGAGGAAACTTAGGTGATGATAATTGAGCAAGGCATTGCTCTATAAACACAGAAGAGTGTTGATAGTAGTCATTTTATGGCTATGTTCCTTTAGCTTAACAATAGTATTTTGTCTTTCCCTGTATCTCTGACCTATTTAGTTTCACGTACTTGATTAGCTGATAAGTCTCATAACAGGTTCTGTCTCTTGGAGTGGGCCTTTATCCCAGTCAAGTATTGGTTGGTAACACCAATAAACTTTGTGCCAATATTGTATAGCATATCTTGCAGTTATGTCATCATTATAGAAAGAAGAGTTTGGACCTGGGTTGGTGTTTAGCTTTCTTCATTGGTAGGTTATAGAGTAACTTCTAGTACTATAAACACTATTTAATAGGAGTGTAGGCTCTAGGTAGGCACCAACTTCACTTTGTGTCCAGTGATTTATAGAAGTGTTGCCTTCAGCAATAGGGCCTTCTGTTAATATGTGGAGAGAATACAGTATTGACAAGAGTCTGGGTTGTTTTAGGTCATCTTTGTTCAACAACTTTATTATATGTAATTGATTCATTTCCAGCACTGGGAATTGTTTCATGACAAAAGATGTCCAATTGGGGCTGTCTGTTCTGTAATTGAGCAATTTTGGAGAGTTATAAATAGGAAATGGATCAATAGCTTAGAGGATAGGTATCGTTCCAGCTCTAGTGCTGATTAAGGCTTATTGTAAATATTGTGTATGCCTTTATCCAGGAACAAAATGCTCAAAAGTAGGGTAGAAACACTGGCTGCCATTAAAAAAATTCTACAACAGAGAGGAATTGAGTGTAGGGGAGGAAGACAACGTGATTAAAATATATTGAATGATGTTTTTCTACTAAAAACATGAGAAAAGTAATAAAATGAACTACTATATTACTGTTTAAAAACTACAGAGCTGGGAGGAAAAAGTCTGATTACTTCTCATGTATATGTTCATGTGTGTGTGTTCATGTGTGAGTGTGTGTGTGTGTGTCTGTGGGTGTATGTTTGTGTGTGTTAGACTATATCTATTTTAGATATTTCAGATAATGTTGGGTATATATTTCATACAAAGGTATGTATACACACCACTTTCTTGTGGGTTTAGTTTAAAAGGTTATTCTGCACTCAGAAAGGAAAGTTAAATAATTGGAAACAATTGAATACATTGTAAGAAGAGTCAATGGTGATGAGTAAGTTCAAACATCTGCTAAGAAATATACTTGGCATAAAGAATATTATAATATAAAACAGTATATTGGAAACCATATTGTCAGTCTGTTAAATAAATATTCCCTATATTTGGTTGGGAGTTTACAATGGGATATGCTATTGAAATTTTATACAGCAAAGTTATGATTTAACTAACAATGTTATGTTCAATGATAATAATTAATAAATTATTCTGAAGCAATTTAAAAATGTTATTTCAGGTTAGAAAGTATAAAACTAATGTAAACAAATCACCCCTAATTATGCACCACAAAATACAAAGTAACAAGTTGATTTTACTAATATGAAATTAAATAATTCATAGTGTTATTGAAAGGAAATACATCAAAATGGCTAATGTTTTCAAAACATATTAATTTTAATGATATGCATTTTCTTTCTCTCAATGCTATATAATAAAACCAAAATAAACATTGTAAGAATACAAACATAAGGCACATAATATGTACCAATATCTAACCAGTTAAAAAAATGTCTTCCTATATATAAAGATGATAAAAGGAAGAACAATTTATCAGATACATTTGGGAGAATGTTGTTTCTGCCAAAAAGCAGTCATACTTTGGCTTTGGCAGCCAATAGAACTTTCAGGATAGTGATTTTCAAAGCATTATAAAAGGAATTGATACTTCATTTACTTATCAATATATGACTAATGATTAGGATTAATGTTTTTTTCAGCTTTGGCTCAGATCCACTTGAATTCATAGAATAGAACTGAAGAGGAGTTATATCATTGAAGGACAATGCTTTTGGAAAGGAAAATTCACTTGCTTTTACAAAATACCGATTGTTGAGTGTTTAGACAGAGGACGGGAGCAGCAAAGATTCCAGAGAAAATCTTCTGTAGATACCAAGACAAGGAAAAAATCAGTTTAGTGAAACATTTCTCATATCAGGACACAGTATTACTGGAAAGGGCAAGATAGTGATCTATAATTTTAAATCCACATACCCACTTTGAATAGACAACTACAACTATATACAACATATACGATAATAAGCTAATGTCCAAGTAAACACGAATATCAGGAATCACCAATCAAAAATGTCAGTCACGCACTGTGTTGAATCAATGATCACCTTCTTAAAACTTTTTCTCTTTATAATAGTAAGATTTTGGATGCAGTAGCTATACTTAGACAAATTGTGTCTTTTCACCTCCTCCAGAAGCCTGGGATAAGAAAAAGTAGGAATGGAAATGAAATCACACCCCCAACTTCACCTCAAATTTTGAGACTATATGCAAGTGAAGACAAATGATTGAAGTACAATGATGAAGATCTTTAATCTTGACATTACCAAGTAAACTCTATGAAATTAGATAAGAATTTTAAGAGACTAAAAGTTTTAAATAGTATAACATTGCTATTAACTGTAGAAAAAAATCAAATCAGTCATGTATTTTTGCTCAAATTGAGCCTCTATATAGGATGTGAGGTTATCTTTTGTCATCATAAACAATTTTTCACTCTAATTTATTATTAGACATTTTTTCATCTTAGGAAAAGTCAGTTAGCATGTTAAGAGAGGTGGCTGATACATTCATAGAATAAATAATAGTATTTTCTTTGATTCCAAAATATGTATGAAGATAATATCAATATCCATGTATAATTGTGGAATTTATTTATATTAAACTCAGATGTAGCTGGTTTTGGGAATCTAATATGCAGAAGTTTAACAATGTGGTTTATACAGTTTTTGTTTCTAGAAGTGTAATATAAAGTATTCTTATCTTTTTATCTTGAGGACCTAGCATTCAGTTGTAATGCATTTATCTTTTGAACTATTCTGCACATATTTTATAAATTTTTGACAGCACAGTTGTAAGGCAAAAGTAATTTGAAAATTATAAAATACTTCTATATCTTAATGCATTGACATGGAATGTATAATGATATAAAGAAAAGAATGAGTCATTTGGAAGATATTTTGAAGTCCTATATCGCTCTTTACAAACTTAATAGACCATGCTTCTATTTAAAATTTATGATATACCAATGAGAAGACACAATATTATTTACTTAGGTTTTTACAGAGTATTAAAATGCAGAGCCCATTCAAAAAAGCTTAGTCACTGTTTCATCCTCTCTGTGACCCAGAACATAACAACAGCTTGTGCGGCATAAAAGGGCAAAAAAGGATAAACATCTTCTGCAATTATATAAGAGCAAATGAACCATAGCTGATCAGCATTATGATGAGATGTGTCTTGAGAGAATTATTTAGTCAGTTAGTCATTTAGAATGATGTGCACAGGGTAAATTCATTGGGCATATGGGCAGCATGTGTTCAAGGACTCCCTGTAGCATTGAGATGACACATTATTATAAAATATAATGTACCTTCTCTGCTATTATCATAATTCTTATGAAAAAAATCTATGTTTTATATACAAAAAATTCTGGTAATAAAATAACATAACAATGGAGGTAATGTAGAAAGCATCTAAAGATAATTTAAACATGAAAAGTGTTGAATTTAGCAAAAATTTATTGAAAATGTCATATAAAATATAAACATATTTTAAATAACATATGTCACATGATTTCTCTATGTCATTAATTTTCTTAATTTTATACTGAAAGTTGCTAATGACAATCTAAATTTTATGTTTTCATTTTTACTTTCAAAATCTAGAATGAATGATCAGAGACAACTAATTTTAGTTTATTCTCCTAAGAATAGTCATGTCATAAGACATATTTTATTCATTGAGAATTTAATATACTCATTTTTATCATATTATATTTTAACCTCCAAATCCTCCCAGATAAAACCACTGGTACAGTTCTAGATAATTTCACTCTTTCCCTCTCTCAATAAAAAAAGAAGCTAAAAATCAAATAATCAAAATTGTGATAGTAAACAAAATGTGGGCATGAGTTCTGCTCTGAATTAGTGCTACTGCATTGTAGAAACTGATTTTATTTCTCCTATTACCTACCATTTGTGAACTGCTTCATGGCTAGTGGTGATATGTGGGTCCACTTCCTCTACTAAGCTCTGGAATTTTGTTTTTCTTGAGCGTAAGCAAGTGTTGTTCATGCTGTTATAGTCTCTTTGAATTTATATGTAATTCAGTCCCGTTGTGTTTACAAATACTATTTCCTTAATGTCACCCACTACTTCTGGCTCTGACTATTTTTCTTATGGCTGTTTTACACTGGTTTCTAAGCATTGAGAGGAAGATTGCAATAAAGATTTTATTAATAAATTTGAATAAATTGGAAAATTTAATATTATAAAATGACTATTTTACCAGAAACCACTGACAAATTAAAGACAATTTTTATTTAAATCAACATCTTGATTTTTACAAAAATAAAAATGTCTATTGTAAAATTAATATGGAACCATATCATAGACCCATAGTGATTCTATAATTTATGTAATATATTATGTATAATATATAATAACATATAGTTACTATGTCTTGTTTTACATATTTTAAAAAACTGAATATATTATAAAATTATAAAATATATATAATTATGAAATATAATGTACCTTCTCTGGTATTATCATTAGAAAAACCACACACACACACACACACACCCAC